>NC_134484.1:197994722-198147222 GCF_040206685.1 Ascaphus truei | reverse complement strand
TGATTGAGTGTGTGCTGTGTTGGTTGTGATTTGAGTGGGTGTTGTGTGTGCTGTGCCTGTTGGTTCTCTGTCGGTGTGTGTTGTGATTGGGTGTGTGTGTGTTGGTTGTGTGTGTTGTGATTGTGTGTGTGTGGGTGTTGTGATTGAATGCAGCAGTGCACAAACTGAGGTGGGGGCACCCCGGGCGCAAGATTATTTAGGCGGGGTGTGTGTGGCAAAACCTGGGTGCGCAGGCAAAAAAGATGTGCATGCGCGGGCGGCCAAACAGAATAGTGCAGGTGGCGGCCACTTGGTACGGGGGAGCAGCACGCCCCAGCGCTGTGATGTCAAATGCCCCTCCTTCCGGTGTCTGCCCTACAATAGCGCTGTGTTCCTGCTCTCCTCCGCTGGCAACCTGCTTCGCTGCGATCCTCTGCAAGTGAAAGGGTAGGCTGCACCTATATCAATCACACTATGAATGTACAGAAATAATTTCAAAAATAGTGTAAGCACTTCCCCGCTCGTGCTTGCAAAATTATGCAGGACACCCTGCGCTCATGCTTGGAGAGTTGGTGATGTCACCGCTCTCAGCGGCAGCGTGGTCGCAGCCTAATTTTGCAAGAGCGGGCTGTTGAAGTATGTAAGTATTTAGGCTGCGGTTATAGTGCCGACGATGCGACATCGCCCGAAAACAAATGCATTGTTGCCGCCGCCGCATGCGCTTATAGTAAGTGTGACGTGGCGACGCGATTTTTTGAAGCCGGCAATATTTGATTTTTTAGGGGCTGTCACCTCATGTGACAGCTCCTGAACCAATATATGGCCTGGTAGCCCACGCCGCCACCGCAAAGCGAAATACATCTTTTGCTAGCGGCGATGGGTGACGTCGCCGTCGCGGGCACTATAAGCGCGGCCTTAGACATATTTGTATTTACATTGTATACCGTTTAATAAAGGGTTTTTTTTAAATGTGATTTTGATTACATCAGACAGGGGGGCCCGAGAAATTTCATGGATAAAAAGGGGGGCTCGGCATAAAAAGTTTGCTCACCCCTGGTCTATATCCTAGCCAAGTTCTTTTAGACTTACTTTGATAGTGACTTTGCACTAAGATATCCTTCAAGTTACGGCTTCAACTGAATGTCATCTTTGGAAATGGTTTTAAGACATTCCTTAAATCATGGTCGTCCATCAGGATATGCCAATTCTTGTTAAAAATACGATTAATTGTGTCCCATTGGTCACACAAGATCTTGAAAAACTAAATAACGCTACAAGTAAATATAAACTTACCTTTAGTGAGAATACAGCACTTAAAGACCTTGGTGATGATGATCAAATAGTCATCAAGCCGTCAGATAAAGGCGGCAATGTGGTGGTGATGGATAAAACCATGTATGCTGCAGAATGCACATGATTGTTGGCAGACAGAACTTGCTATATAATACTCGACAGTGACCCGACTATAGGTTTCCAGAAACAATTACTAGGGATTCTAGAAGACGGTTTAAACAACAAAGTTATCTAAAAAATTAGTTCGATTTTATTTATGTTAAAAAAACAAGAACGGGAACTTTTTATCAACTACCCAAAATACATAAGGGGAAGGTTCTCCCACCGGGTAGGCCGATAGTCTCCGGCATTGGGAACTTAACATCTAATGCCAGTATCTATGTTGACAAGTTATTACGGACGTTTGTCAGTTCACTACCCTCGTACCTTTGTGATACGAAAGATGTACTGTATTATTAAAACTAAAGGATGTCACTATAGACCCAGATACGTTTATTGTGGGTTTAGAGATTGATGGGCTTTATACGAGCTCCCTTCATCCTGTTGGAAAGTAAGCTGTAGCTCATTTTTTGAAATCTAGAAGTCAGGATGTAACTAGACATAATGCACTCCAGTTCTTTTTGTTCTGTTCTGTGTGAGATGGTAACAATATATACTATACCGCAACTGCATTGAAGAAGATTCAATATTGTGAGATACACAGATGTGAGATGTATGTATTGTTTGTTTGAGACTGACTGTGCCCTATGTAGACACACTAGGATTCATTAAATATTATTCCATTATTGCCAACAGTGGAGGTATCCATATAACCAACACCTAATTCTTTACTATTAGGTGATTGATTCTATAAATTTGTGTCACCTATTAAATGGATGATCCTGGGTTGCTAAGTATACAGGCATAACACTGGCCAATTGAGCCTAAACTATTATTCATAATTATAACCAACATCCAATTAGCACCCAATTACCACTTTTTGTTATTGGGGATGTTGTTTTAAACCCAGCACTGTGTATATATTCACTTTTTGCATCTATGTCCTATATTTGAAAAAAATTGTATTATTTTTGTCCAAAAAGATGGCTTTTATTAGTTTCTGTCCTCCTACAGTGATGGAAGCTGTTACTATATGTAGTTTGTACCTAATTACCATCTGATATTCATATCTGGTGGACTATCTAGTCCCACTATCCTAGGAAACAATACTGAGTGCAGTAAATACGGATGTTTGGGTGATGCTGTTATCACCCTCTCTTTGCCTTTATTCTATTTATTGATGCAGACACATTTATTTGCCAATTAACTGTTAACAGGCCCTTACTTACA
Source organism: Ascaphus truei (assembly GCF_040206685.1). NCBI lineage: Eukaryota > Metazoa > Chordata > Amphibia > Anura > Ascaphidae > Ascaphus > Ascaphus truei. Next base: position 198,144,621 of record NC_134484.1, on the reverse strand, counting down.
TGTAATTTTGACTGTCCTGTAGTACAAGAGACCCCATCCAACAAAAGAAAAACAAAATACAAAGAAGCAAGTCTCTCTTTTAATAAAAACAATTTACTATATAACATCAACCAATACTTTTAAACATATGTTGTAAACATCTGGAAATTATGGTCATCCACTCTTACCAAGAATGGGGTCCTCCATACTTTGCTTACTGCTGCGTGCAAGAGAGGAGCAGCGAGGTGGATGGAGAGGTGGTAGCAAGGGTGCCATCAGTGGACATATTCGGTGTTATCGGTACTTATGGTACCTGGTGTTTGTGGCCTCCTCATTACCATGGTCTAATTTAAAAAGCTACAAACCTGGTCATTTGAATTTGTTATTGTGTGGATATATTTGGGATATTGCTTCACATTTTGTTATTTGTAAGATAAATTCTTGGGAGTATGGCATTCTTCTCCTGAGTGGCCTGGAGTTGTTGTTTTTGTATTTTTATTTGCTGTTTCAACCTCATCATTTTTATTTTTTATAGCTGCTCTCTTTTTGGTGAGTGCTGTGTGAGCCCTTACGCTCTGGTTCACGTGAGCTATGCCCTGGTAAGGGAGACTTTGGTTACGCATCAGTTATTTATGGTGCATAACATGAGCATGGTGGGGCTGCATGGTCTCCTGGGTATCAGTCATGACTGTCGCACATGCAGGCTCACGTGGTTGTTCTTCAGGAGTACTTGTGTTTCTTGGGCCCTCACCTCTTGTGGTATTAGCTGTAAAATCAAAGTATACTGCTCTTCAGAATGCTGTTCCAGGGTAATATTTTCATCCTCTGCAGCCTCTGAAGTGGGTAAATAAGGTGGTAGGAGTTGGTGCATTAAAACAGCAAGGAACAATTACAATATCACAATACAAATTCAGCTTTGTATAAAGTAGTAGAAGATTATTGATACTTTGTTCTTAAAAGGTATACTGATAATTAAGTGTTTCAATTACTAGTTAATGAAAATGTGTTTGTAATATGATGCGTTACAAGTACAGTATATTACATGATATTTACAGTGCAAATTATGCAAGTAAATGTTGTTGTAAATTTAAGCCTATTTTATTTCATATAACCACACGGCTCACTACTTAAAGTTACTTTAATTCATATGCTTGTTATTTTAATAATATTAACTTAATGATTGCCGTTTTCTGATCAATATAATGTTACAAATTAAAACATTCCTGCTCATGCTTTCATATATGCAATTGCCAATACGCTTGGAATTCCGTTTTTCACATCCATTGCATGGAAAAGGTGTGTTATAAGTTAACATTACAGTACGTTAAAAATCTTATCATTTCTATGTCTTGGCTTACAGATGCAGTGGCCGTTATTCGAACAAATCACGGCGCCATTTTCGTGTGCGCTGCTGTACTCCCTGCGGCATTAATACCGCCAATCACCAAAGGCACACATGTTTATTGCAGTTGCTTTGTTTGAATTTCATGGATTCTGTTTTTCTGTGTGCAATGAAATGAATGAATTGTAATGTGTACAGTACTGTGCTTCTGTGTCAATTTCATGTGTTTAAAACCCAAACCAATAAAGTGCCATTTTCTGCACTCGCGTCTTAAGGCAGTACGGTTGGAAGAAATTCCGCGCCATGACATGGGTATTCCGAGGTATACACCGCGTGAAGTGTTCGAATAATGGCCGCTGCATCTGTACCTCCTGAAGATCTCATAAGAGGTGTTGTTTATTTCCGAGTTGCATGTGATAAGTTAAACATAACATATATACTAATTTAAGGTGTATTAGTTCATGATATGTGTGATGGTGTAACATTTGGGCAAGCATTGATACCTTGCATTGATTACCGGAGTTTGAATAAAATCACTGTCAAGAACCGGTATCCTCTTCCTCTGATCACCGAACTCTTTGATCGTCTACGTGGGGCAACAGTTTTTACCAAGCTCGATTTAAGAGGGGCCTATAACCTGATAGGATAAAGTGGAAAACCACTTTCAACACACGATGGCCGCCACGAGTACTTGGCGATGTCCTTCGGCCTATGCAATGCACCCGGAGTGTTCCAGTTCTTCGTGAACAATATACCTTGATGATATGCTCATCTATTTTAAAACCTTGGAACAAGATCATCAGCAGGTGAAGGTGGTCCTTAAACATCTGCTGGAGAACAATCTCTTCGCTAAATTCGAGAAGTACGAATTCGAGAAATCCCATCTTTCTTTTCTCGGATACAGCATCTCTGCCCAGGGCCTAGAAATACATCCTGCCAAGGTTGCTGCTGTTCTGGATAGGCCAGTACCTAAGGGATTAAAAGCCATTCAGAGATTCTTGGGTTACACAAATTATTACAGGCGATTTATTCGGGATTTTTCCAAAATCTTTGCACCCATACTCCGTCGGGGATAAGGTATGGATTTCAACATGAAACATCCGTTTACGCCAACCTTCTGCTAAACTCGGACCACGGTTCATTGGTCGGTACAGCATCATCCGGAAGATAAATGAAGTCACCTTTCAGCTAGAACTCCCCTCCTTTTTAAAAATTCCCACCACTTTCCATGTGTCCCTCTTGAAACCTGTGGTGAGGAAACACTTTTCTGAGGATCCTCCCCCTCTTAATCCAGTAAATTTTGTGAGTCAAATTGAATACGAAGTGCGGCAGATACTGTACTTGACTTTCGAAACTCCAGAGGATCGATTCAATATCTGGAAGGGGTATGGTCCTGAGGAAAGGAGCTGGGTGAAGTTGCAGGATCTTCATGCTCCAGCTCTAGTCAAGGCATTTCATCATCGTCAGCCAGAAAAACCAGGACCTGGTCGCCCCAGAGATCGACCCTGAAGGGGGGATACTATAAAGGGATCTGTCCGAACATTCAGGATGAATGCTTACAGGAAGTGACATCACCTTCCCCGAAGCTACCACAGCCATCTTGCCTCCTGGCAACAATCGCTGCCCTCAAAGGAAGTAAGCCACACTTTGAACTTTCATTGCCAGCAGCTGCCTCTGGCCTTTAAGTAGCAGGCAGTTGCTATCCAACCTTGCTTGTGCAAAGTACTTGCTACCTTGTCCTGTCTGAGCTCTGCCTTGCCTTTGTTTTGCCTGCTGCCTGTCTCGGCCTCGGAACCTGACCTGACTACCCTTTGCCTGCCGCCTGCCTCGACCCCGGAAGCGTACCTGACTATCCCTGCATCTCAGGCCTCTGATCCCAGGCGAAGGTCAATGTATTTCTCCCTACCTCTGCCCTGAGGGTGTGTATCCTGTTCTGCAGTCAGAAACATTAGATTATTCTTGCATTGGTTGTCCAGTGTCTGAGGTTAGGTATGACGTATATTAATTCGGGGTGCATGACTTCCTTCAGAGCTGTTTCATATGCAGTGTACAAGCCAAATTAGAAGCAGGGCACTACGGATTTCTACAAAAACAAAAACTATTTATATAGCCAATGTTCCTAAAGAAATCCGTAGTACCCTAATTTGGCTTGCTGACTTTGGAGTGCAGACAGAGATTCCCTGAACCAGGAGCACCGGTGATTATATCGTTATACATATTACTTCTGGTGTGCAGCAGATATCTGTTGTATCATATGTAGTGTACAACATATGAAGTGGAGGTCCTTCACCTGTTGGTTGGGCATGGGTATGTTGTGCTTCTATTGTTTGTGCAGTTTTGTTTTTTGGAGTAAGCCACCATACGTGGCACTGTGCCAACTTGGTTAAAAGCATCAGCTATACTTTTCCATTTAGAATTTTTCATGGACATGGATGTTCTGGCTTGCATCCTACCCAGAATGATATGGTGGCAGTCTACCAATTTCATAATCAAAACTACAATTTCATCAAAAAATGTCAGGTAATGTAGCCGCTGCTTCTCAGCTGCTATTAGCTCCCTTGGGCCTTGCTGTTGTATCCCTCATTACTCCTGCCTCGACCCTCTGACCTGTTCGGCTCTCCTCCTTGCCCCCCATCCTCCTGCCCTGGCTTTTTCCTACACTCAGCTGGGTACCAGCACTTCTGCTCTCCTCCCCACCGCTCATCTGCTCACCATGATTCCTCGCACTCGCTCCACTCCTGCGTTCCTCACTTCTCCGACCCTCACTCCTCTGCCCAGCATTACTCCTCTCACCGATGCCACTCCGGTTCTCCTTACTCCTCCGCCCAGCATCACTCCTCTCACCCCCGCACTCCTCACTCACCCAACATCACTCCTCTCACCCCTGCCACTCTTGTGCTCCTCCCTTCTGGCCTTGAACTCCTCCAACTGCCCAGTAAACTTTGCAGAAATGTACATAATTAGGTAAACAGTGTGGGAAGAAGTTAAATATGCATGAAAAAGGCAATCCAAAAAATGAAGTTAGGACACACTGCCCAACATTGCTACAGTAAATGAGGCAATGTCACTTCTGATCATGCAATCTCACATCTATTGATTCAGCCAGCCTTGAGGTGGTGAAATAAAACGTAAATATTTCTGATCAATTTAGCATTTTGGACTTAACAGAGCTTATTGAACACCAGCAAATTACCTAAAATGTGCTACTTTCACGCAGCTTTGGCAGGCTGCGAGGAATTATAAAGTAGAATGAAATTGGTAAACAAAAAAAAAACCCTAGTCAGAAATGCTAAAAGGGCCCCCACTCTATCTAAAAGCTATAACTCCCCTAACCTGATATCCTGCTCCCTACCTCCCTTTTTTTCATGTGCTTCTGAAATGCTCGCCGTGTTTCTTACAAAATACAGTACAGCAGTACCTATGCATGACTTTCTCTTGCTTTCTTCACCTCTGTGCATTGTCTGATATTTGCCTCTCACTTTGATGCAGTACTATCCTTTCCTTCTTACACACCCCTTGTCCGACCCAAATAGCCTTGTCACAATTTTCAAATCTGTCCTGGCCTCCTCACTCGACCAGTCAACTCCTCCTGTACAAGGACAGTCACTGCAATCTGACCCCCAGAGTTGACGCTCTTGAATTTGTTCCACTTAATGTCTCTGGGGGAAGTTGCGCTTTCTAGCAGATGTCATTCGCTATAAATTCCTCCTGTCCCACTTTAACTCTGCTCTTTTTCTTCCCAAACATAGCAACTTTAACTTTCTAATAAACAGGCACAAATCTAACCCAGACCAGCTCTCCTCTGTTTTTGACCTCCTTCTTTGACCTCCCTCTACAACATAACCCCTCCCTCCACTATACCACAAGACTTAGCTGATTATTTTAAGGGTAAGGTGTAAGCTATCCCCTCTGTCCCGTCAACACATCTTCTTTCTAATCCTCTTGCTTCTACCTTTGACTCTCCATTAACAGAGGAAAAAGTGCTTCTGCTTCTCTTCTCCTCAACCTTCACCAGCCTTTATCTAATTTCCTCCAAGCTCCTCACTTCTTCTCTACTTCCCATCCTCACTCATATCTTTAACTCATCCCTTTCCTCCTGCACTTTTCCATCTTTTTATGCATGCTATTGTCCAACCCATTCTCAAGAATAATACCCTTGTTCGTACCTCCCTTCTCTTGCCTTTTGCCTTTAAACTTCTGGATTGCCTTGTTTAGTTATGCACACTTAATTTTCTCAAAGCCCATAACCTAGTTGACCCTCTTCAATCGGGTTTCCACACAGCATATGCAACTGAAACTGCACTCACCAAAGTAGCTAAAGAATTGACCTCCATATTGCCAAATCAAGCTACACCATTTTAATTTTTTTTGACCACTCATCTGCTTTTGATATTCTCAACCACCCTTTTCTCCTGCATATTCAATTACTTGACATCTGTAGTTTTCCTTCCATCTTTCTCACCGATTATTCAGTGTCTCTTGTGCCAACTCCTCTATGGATCACTCTGTTGGTGTACCTCAAAGCTCTGTGTTAGGTCCCCAACTCTTTTCTTGCTTGGTGGCCTCATGAACTCTTTTGGCTTCACCTATTATCTCTACGCAACTACTATCAACTAGGTTTGTCTACATTTGACCTTACACCTGCAATCCAGTCACACATTTCACATTGCCTATCAGCAATCTTAGCTTTGATGGTCTTCCGCTGCCTCAAACAATACCTAGGATGGAGCCCCTCATACTTCCGCTAAAGCCAGACCTGATTATTCCTTTCTGCATTATCGTTAATGACACCACTATCCACCCAGTCTTAAAAGTATGTTTCTTAAAGGGTTGGACTCCTCCCTCTCTACCTCCTCTCATATAAACACTGTTACAACATCGAAAACATACGCACTTTCCTCATCTACTAAAACACTAATGCATACTCTTGTTCTCTTCCCATATCGATATTTTTTCTTGGCTAAAACATCCCAACCTTACAATCAAATTAAATGCTGCTGCTCGAACCATCCCCTGCTATTCTAGCCTCTTAACTGCTTCTGACCTCCTGAAATCTTTCTGCTGGCTTTCTATTATTAATATATGTATAACCTACACAATTCTCCTTTCCTTTAAGATTCTAAACTCCTTTGCACCTTCATATCTCTCAATTCTAATCTCTCATTACACCTCTGCTCAACTCAAGGTTGTCTCATCTGTCCACCTTCTACCTCTACTCCCCGTTCACACCTTAAACCCCTCATCCCTCTTTACCCGTGCAATGCTCTTACACTCAATAGTCATCAAGCATCTTCATTTTCAAATCCCATTTTTAAAGTTAGCACAATTCATCTCCTAAAAGAAGCATTTCATTTAATTATTTATGCTTAATTTATTGACTCCGGATGCACTTGAACTCTCCAACTTGCACTTTTCATAAATGCCCTTTTACTCCTACAATAACTGTAAATCTTCCAATATAGCACTTAGATTATTATAAGATGTTCATGGAAAGGACCCCCTTTGCCTTATGTCGGAGTTTACTTGCTGCCCTTATCCCCAGTATTTGTTCTTTATTTTTCCTACAGGTATATTGTAATGCTGTAAAATGCTGTGTACACGGTTGGCACTATAGAAATAAAATAATGCATACATGCAATTAAAATAGTGGTGCGCTTGTGCTTATTACTATCTATTCATAGTTCTCTGTGGTGCCCAGTCACCCCCCCACCCCCCAATTAATATTCTGTCAAGTATTCTGTGTGAATATTTTACCTGATGTTGCCATGAAACCTGTCTGTGGTTCAGCTGGGCGCTGAGTTCAACGTATTTTGGTCTGAGATGTAGACATGCTACTGTACTTTTATTAGCCAGTCATCGGATATGTCTATAGAGAGTGGATGACCTTTACGAGAAATGAACAGCACAACTGCCATCCTTCTTTCCTAGGTTTATTTAACTGTGGGTGTTGAGACATGTCAGATAAGTACATCAAGGTTTTACCTCAACATACTACGCAGATCGTGGTTACAAGCAGTGAGTTTGTGCAGGACTTCCATCAGCGGAATGTTCATAGTGTTTAGTGCGTCATTGTAATAGTTCTCGTGTTACAGAAGCTTAACAAACTAAATTACTGAAGAAAGAAAAATATATTTCTTACAGGCATATCTGTTCAACTTATTGAAACTGAAAACACAATAAAATCTGTCAATCATTTTTTCTACCTTAGGTCCTCAAAAAGTTAATTATTGCCAACTTTATCACTTGGCTGAAGGTTTAGGTTCATAAACCTTTTTATGAACTATGGACCATAATTACTAAAGTGTGCTAAGTTTTAGCAGTCCTTTTACATGATTCTTCAGACAAGCTTAGCACACATTTGTCATTATGGTGACATTTCATAAATTGGACCATCTTTGCATCATGTTTGGAATAGTCTAGCGTTATCTCTTATGGATGTAATTGAAGCAACAAATTCGACAATTATATCTATAAAGAATAACCCCATTCCCCAGCTTCAAATAGCCACCCGACCTAAATCCACAATTAAAACACAGGCACTTATTTGGTTAAAAATAATAACAGATTTTTTTCAATTAAAACCACAAATTAAATCTTGCCAGCTAACATAACCATTAACATCTCATCTTTAGTCTTCAATGCCAGCCACTGACCCTAGAACCAACTGTGCACGTGACCCATAACAAACCAAAGTTAGCACAAAACCCAAGTCGCAAAGCTAAAGGCTTTGCTGCTACATTCCCATATCCCACCTGCCGACAAAATTCCTTTATATCTTGCACCATACCTGAATGCCCTAGATGGCAACACCACCCCGCCGCTGTGACAAAGATCATAACATAAAATTAAACATGTAGCAACGAATTGTAACATAAACAGTTCAAATACTCATGTTACTATACTTAAATAATATATATATATATAGCACATATACCCCAGCCCCCTCTGGGAGATACACATTGTGCCAACAGGTGTCAGTGGTGCGCATACCTGTGAGGGAGCAGGAGAGCTGAGTTTGATCTGCGATGGTGGGAGATCAGGACAGGCTTGTATACTTCTCTAAGATTCGCTCAGGGTGTTCAGCGCCTCCAGCTGTAATGGGCTCCAGGGTAACAGGAGATCAGTCCCCACTAAAGCACTCTTCTAGACCCTGCCCAGGGACTGACACACAGACAGGGTATGATGACAGCAGAGGATCTTTATTGGTAGTCACTGTATATCTTCCCTACACAGTGGTGCAGGGTTTTGACAGGCTCCCAACCTTTGGATGGTGCTTGACCCTGAGAGTATAGGGTCTTCCTCTTAGATCAGATGCTCCCCATCCTCGATGGGAGAGGGTCTGTACCTATCCTGATAGGCTGCACACAGGCCATGAGTCACCACCACACTCCTGTCACTCATAAAAGGAGCATAACGGGGGGGGGGGGGTCAAAAGTCCACATAATTAACCTATCACAGCCTAGACTACTAGGAGTTACATGACAGGGAGGAGAGACAGACAGAAGATACTGACCATGTTACATATATTTTTACATATATAACAAAGGACAGAGGCAAACTTACTCATCAAGCTATTTACTCAAATGGTTGACCCTCATATCCTCCCCCCCCCCCCTCAACATAACAGCTCCTTAGAACCTTCCCCCTAACTGAGCATGTCTAATCATAGCCACTGCTTCACATATATAAATAATGCTGTAGACTGTAACCTTCACTCTGGTCTCCCCCGTGTTAGTCAATAAGTTTCTGCATTTTTGTGCAAACTGGACATGTTAGTTAATGTATGTAGAACAGACTATTCTGCTCCAAAACCAAGTTGAATTATATCACTATGTGTATCCTGTTGTACTTATTCTTTAATTTCTGTAAATATTTGGTTCCTTCCTGTACAAACCCAATCTTTACTGTATTTCTTTTTTTTTTCACAATGGCTAATATTTTCTAACCTATAAAGAGGTATACAGTAATTTGCAAGAGAAAATAAATAAAAGCATTTCAAAACATTCCAGAAAATGTATCCTAAATAACATATCTCTTTTACTAGTGCCAGAACTCAATCTGCATTAAAAGCTAAATAATAATATTGTATGTTACTGCTATAGTTCTACGTTCTCATAAGATTACTGCTGTAGTTCAAGCAGGGCCACAGACAGATTTCCCGGGGCCCAGGACTACTGACCGGACCCCCCCCCCCCCCCCTTGTCACCTTGTCAGCAGTTTTGCGAGCCCCACTTCCCACCTCGCGAGCCCCCTCTATTTCCCTCCCACTTCCCATATATTTCTCTCCATCTCACCTCTCACGCTCCTCTCCCTCTGTCAATTACCCCAAGCTCACTCAATCCCTGCCCCCCCCTGCCTCACATGTATTTATCTCCCCTGCATCTCAGCATCTCACTCTCCATCTTTTCCTCACTCATCCCCTCTCTCCTCTCCCTACGTCAATTACCTACACTCCCTCCCCCCTCACACAATTCCCCCCACAAAATATATACCAAAAAACTTCCCACCCCCAAATACATACAAAAAAATCCCCCCCCCAAATATATACAACCTCCCCCACACCCCGAAATACATACTAAAAACCCACCTATCCAATACATATAAATTATATATATATATATATATATATATATATATATATATATATATATATATATATATATATTGATTATCCATTGGAGTGCTGCCTCTGATTTCGTTTCAACGCGGTATCCTATTGCATATATATATATATATATATATATATATATATATATATATATATATATACATATAAAACCCACCCAAATACATATAAAAAAAGACCCCAATGCGTCTATAAAAAGACCCCAATGTATCTGGAAAAAAAAATTCCCCAATGCATCACTGTGCAAGTAATCGCTCGATTGTAGAGGTTTAGGTGTGACTTGGTTCCAAAATAAGTGTTTAAAATAAAAAATGTGCTTTATAGACCAGAATTTGTTGTGCAAAATATAATTTCAAGCAAATTGAGTGTTATGCTGGCTACAATGTCCTATAGTTAGGCCCCTTGGACACGCAACTACATAAACTGAAAAACACCTAATGTACTGTATGGAGCAAGAGCCGATTTCACATACTATTTTTGTTCTCACAAGCCTTACTACATTCACACATTGAAGCATAAAGATGTACAGTAGCAAAGCCTTAACTGTGTTTCTAGCCAACACCCATAATCCTATTTTTTTTCTGAGATGTGTGCTATTGGCTTCCTGCAGCACTGACATGAAAGGCCAAAGATGATTAAGAAAGAAAAAAGAACTAACAGCAAATAAATACAAAAGCCCTGTAAACTGGAGCAACAAAAAAAAGCACGTAATACATATGGGACAATGTTTCCATGGAAACTGGCATTACAACTTGCTTCTGATAATTAATGGAGGGTTTTGCCATTACAGTAGGCTTGAAACTTCACTTTCCTGTGCTGCACTGCAGATTGTAGTATCATTTCCCCATTCATAAATATTTCATTACCATAGGCTGCTGTGTTTCATCACAAACTCAGCCTAATCTTCCCATTGCTGAATTCATGTAACCCTGTCAGGGCAGTACCTTTCATTTTCCCTTCTTTTCTGCTGTCTTCATTTTCTCTTACTTGATGTTTCTGTGTTGCAAAGATGCTTCATTGTGCTCCATTTTCTTGGTCTACTGGGCTTTCCTACCTCATTTAAAGAGACGGTTATAAAAAAAAAATGTACCAGAGCAATAATTCAGAGTAAGGCAGGTAATATTCTCAGTGGGAAATGAGACAAACAGGAGGTAAAATGAGAAGAAAAAAAAGGAAAGAAAACTGCTGCTCATCTTCTAATTCCCATTGTATCCATGTTTAGCATTACACGATCTTCAAATATAGTTGTACAGTATGCTTTTGATGTGTCTAAAAATAACACATATAATAGGCTTCCCAATAAACTTGGGGTAGTATTTAATTTCTATAAAGGGTTTAAACTCACATAAACAGTACAGACATTATAGATTATGGCAGCATACTGCCTGTCATGAACGCCACACCTGTGAGCACGTGACTTGTATGTGTGACAAGGGTTAATACACACCGTTATCTATTCTAGCTGACCCACTTTTCTCTGTGCAGGGTCCCTCAAATGAGTACTATTTCCCCTCAGTACATCACAAATATAACCTTAAATTGCTTCCACCACTAGGGAAAAAGAAAAATATTATCACTTGGGGTCCTGAAAAAAACACTTTACTACAACCTCGAAACATGGAAAAGGTGACCTGTAGAGAAGCAATAATGACAAGTTGTTAGAATAACAGAATTCAAATTCTGATGATAATCATAATGGTTTTATTGCAGTAGGGAATTCCCCATTGGTCCGCAAACAAAAGTTAACAAAAAAACGCAACTTTTGTTTGTGGACTATTGGACATTGCTCTAATTGGTGGGCTTTGATACAAACAGCAGCATCTGGTGATTTTTGTGCGTATTTTATATCTTAGAACCTTATATCACACTTCCATATTGATCTTGGAAATTGAATTGGTAGACACTTGGACCCTCTGTATGTCAAGGATTGCACTTTGGCTGGAGTGGATCCCAGTGGCAGGAACAGCAGGGAGCGAAGTAGGGGTCACAAGCAGAGATCAGAGGCAGGTGGCAGATAGCGAAGTCAGGTAACAAGCAGAGGTCCGAGGCAGGCGGCAGGTAGCGAAGTCAGGTAACAAGCAGAGGTCGGCAACGAGGAGACTGGAACAGGATGATAGCAATAGCTAGCACAGCAGTAAACACAGGAACATTGCAGGAGCTAAGGAACCAGTATAAACAGGCAAGGGAGGAACAGGAAAGGGAGGTTTATATATGCAGGCTGAGGTGGAGCACAGATGCAGAGGTGTCAGGTATCAGTCTGGAATGTTCCTTAGTTTAGCAGCAGCAATCCCGGTGGACAAGTATAGGTACTGCAGGCTAGAACAAGACATTGAGAGTGGCAGCAGTCCCGGTGGCCAAGCATGGGTACAGCAGGCTAGAAAATATGACATTACTCCCCCCTCCCAAGAGCGTTCTCCGGACGATCCTTGCTAGGCTTGTCTGGATATCTCCGGTGGAAAGCTTTGACTAGTCGCAGAGCATGTACAAAATCTTTGGGTTCCCAAGACCTCTCCTCTGGGCCATAGCCCCCCCGGTGAACCAGGTACTGCAGTTTCCCTCGGTGTAACCTGGAATCCAAAATTCTCTCCACAATGAATTCCTCTTTGTTATCCACGAGGACGGGTTCAGGGGGAGGAAGTCTCCGTCCAGGAAACGGATTCTCACGGAAAGGTATCAGCAGAGAAGAATGAAACACGGGGTGTATTTTGATGGTCTCAGGAAGCTCTAATCTGCGGACCAAATTATACGCTCCTCTGAGATCTAATTTGGTAAAGATTTTGGCTGACCGAATTCTTTCCAATAGTTCAGGAATCAGAGGTAATGGGTACCTGTTCTTCACCGTTATCTTATTTAGTTCCCGATAGTCAATGCAGGGGCTTAGAGAACCGTCTTTCTTTCCCACAAAGAAGAGCGCAGCGCCTGCTGGAGAAGTAGAGGGTCGGATAAAACCCTTTGATAGGTTCTCCTGTAGGTAGTCATTGAGGACCTTCAATTCCGGTTCTGAGAGGGAATAGATTCTTCCAAACGGAATGGCAGCACCTGGTAATAATTCAATGGGACAGTCATAAGAGCGATGTGGGGGAAGCGTATCCGCGTTCTTCTTGTCACACACATCTAAAAACTCAGAGTAAGGAGCCAGCAGAAGATTTTCTTGAGATGAGGAAATCTTATGTATTCCTACACATTCTGGTATAGGAGTTTTAGGTAGACAGGCTAGCTGACAGTGCTCCGAGGGAAACGTGAGGGTCTTTGTCTTCCAGTCAATTAATGGGTTATGGATCATGAGCCATGAAATTCCCAAAATCACTGGAAACAAAGGTGATGGAATGAGACCAAATGAAATCTTCTCCTGGTGATTGGGCTCCATGATTAGTGTTAAGTTACTGGTTTCATGGGTAACAGGTCCAGAGCTCAAGGGAGAACCGTCAACGTCTTTCATCCTTTCTGGCGATTCCTTGGCTACAAATGATACCGAATTGTTCTTGGCGAATTCTATGTCCATAAAATTCCCTGCCGCCCCTGAGTCGACCATTACTGTGGTTGAAAAACGATGTGTTCCTTCCTCGATTATAATAGGAACCAGGAGGTGAGGGTGTAGCGAAGGAGGGTTATCTTTCCCTTGAGAAGCAGAGAAAACAGTCTTTGAAATAGCGTGCAGCTGATTACTCCTAGGGCTCTGGAAAGAAGACCGCCTGGACTTGTTTGGGCAATCAGCGAGCTAGTGCCCATCGTTTCCGCAATATAAACAGAGATCTTCTGTTCGGCGTCTATTCCTTTCCCCGGTTGAGATGGGTCCCCGCAGTGTATTTACTTGCATCGGCTCCTCCTCAGTCTCCCTGGAACGTCTTGGGGTACTGACATCTCTAAACCCGGGGTTGCTTGGCATGAACCCCTGTCTCTCCAATCGTCTTTCCGTAAGCCTGCGATCAATTTGGATGCATAAACGGACAAAGTCCTGAAATCTCTCTGGGGGCTCCACCCGGGCTAGTTCGTCTTTAACTTGCTCCGAGAGACCCTGTCGAAAATGATATTTCTGCGCGGCCTCATTCCAATCAGTATCGTTAACCCATCTGCGGAATTCAGCGGTGTACTCAGCTGCCGAGCGTCTTCCTTGACGAAGATTGTTCAGAGTTGCCTCAGCAGTTGCACTACGATTTGGGTCATCAAAAATTAGACTCATGGCTTCGATGAACTCCTCCATGTCCCTTAGTAGTGGGCTATCTTGTTCTAACATAGGGGAGACCCAAGCAAGGGCCTCATCCTTGAGCAGGGTTATGATCAGTCCAACCTGGGCTTCTTCGGTATGATAAATGATGGGCTGAAGCTTGAACACAAGTCTGCATTGATTAAGGAAATTCCGGAAAGATTGTTTTTTCCCCAAAATTTTTTCAGTGTTTTGACCAGACAAGGTGATTAAGGCTGCACGTAGTTCACGATTCTCAGCTTCCGCGGTGGCGGCTTGTTCTTCCAAGCGGCCAAGACGATTGAACACGTGTCTTTGTTGTTCTTGGTAACCAACCATGATCTTCTCAGGGCGTGCTCACCACAAACGAGACGGGACCGCGGTGCTGAGGTGGGATAGGATATAACGCCACCCACAGCCACGAGGGCACGTCTTGAGAGTAGAGTGGTCTGGGAGTCCGGATCGGGGCAGTAGAGGTACGGATGGTAGAGGGTGCTGTATACAAAGTCCAGGGTTAGAGATAAGGACTTAATCGTTTACCATTTGCCAGGATCGGGATTCCAGAGGTGCGTAGAGTCGTGCTGCCGTATGCCGAGTTCAGGATGCCAGAGGTGCGGGTAGACATAGCGGAAGCCGGTTCGGTACACGAGGAGGACTGCAAAAACAAAACAGGACAAGGCAGGACTAGGGAGGCAGAGAGTGATGAGAACAACTGGTTCTATGCTCAGCCAACGAGTCAGTGACACTGTTAGGTATATATAGGAGAGCGGGTCCAACGGCAGGGATAGAACCAGCATGAGTCCAGGGGGAGGAGCCATAAAGCCCAGTAGTCAGACTGCATTGGATTGCAGCAATGGTTTGAGGTGCTGTGCCTTTAAGGGGTTGGTGCGGCTCCGTGTGGCCGCGCCTCTGTGTAGCTGTGCTTGCGGCCGCGTGACCGAGCGTAGCTGCCGGACCGAGAGTAGAAGGGGAGTTTTGGCGTGCACGCGCGCGCCCACGTGGAGTAGTGATCGGCGTTCCGGAGAGAGGCTGCCTTTGTGTCGCGGGAGGACCCGTCGGAGCTGCCGGTAAGTGAGGAGCACGCCGAGGGCGGTGTGACTCCCAGACCCTTACAGTACCCCCCCTTCAGGGGCGACCTCCGGGCGTCCATGAGATGGCTTGGAGGGATTCTTACGATGGAAAGCCTGGATGAGTCGAGGTGCGTGGAGATCCCGGTGGGGAATCCAGGAACGTTCCTCTGGTCCAAACCCCCTCCAGTGGACCAGGTATTGTACTCCTCCTCTGGAAATCCTAGAATCCAGGATAGCCTGAACCTCGTACTCCTGTTGACCTTGGATCAGAAGAGGAAGTGGAGGAGACGTGGTCTTAGAAAAGCGAGGACTCTGAAATGCTGGTTTAAGCAACGATATATGAAAGACTGACGGAATCTTCATCGAGGGTTGAAGGCGTAGGCGATAAGCCACAGGATTAATCCTCCTGACCACAGGAAAGGGACCGAGGAACTTAGGTGCTAGCTTCATGGTAGGAACCTTTAGTCGGATATTCCTGGAAGAAAGCCAAACCCTGTCTCCTGGGACGAATTCCGGAACCGGGCGTCGAAGGTGGTCTGCCTGGAATTTCTGTCTCCCTGTAGCCACCTTTAAGTTCTCCTGAATCCTCGTCCATAAGTCTTTCAGCTGGGAGATGCGCTTGTCAACTGCTGGTACTCCTGAGGATAGAGGGGAGAAGGGTAGGCGGGAAGGATGAAAACCACAATTTATGAAGAAGGGAGATTCTTGAGTGGAGTAATTGCGAAGGGAGTTAAGAGCAAACTCAGCCCAATGAAGCAGATCCACCCAATCATCCTGTGTATCGGTTATGAAACACCGAAGGTATTGTTCCAGGTTTTGGTTGGCCCTCTCCGTCTGCCCATTGGTCTGTGGGTGGTATCCCGAGGAGAATTGAAGTGAAATACCCATTTTACGGGAAAAGGCTCGCCAAAATCTTGACAAAAATTGGGACCCACGATCAGAAACGATGGTTGCAGGAACTCCGTGAAGACGAAAAATCTCCTGGATAAAAACATCCGCAAGCCTGGAGGAATTTGGAAGACCCCTCAAGGGAACAAGGTGGGTCTGTTTGGAAAAACGATCAATGACCACAAGAATCGTATTCTTTCCTTTGGAGCCTGGAAGCTCTACAATGAAGTCCATAGAAATATGGTTCCAAGGGCGATCTGGAATGGTTAAGGGAAGAAGAATGCCTGCTGGTTTGACCCGAGGTACTTTGTTGCGGGCGCACGTGCCACACGCTTTAACAAACTCCTCCACATCCTTAGCCCTCTCTGGCCACCAGAAGGTACGTTGAACAAGGTCGTTGGTTTTCCGTATCCCTGGATGTCCTGCTGATTTAGAGGAAAGCACCACTCGAGAACCCTTTTGCGGTATTGGGGTGCCGTGTAGAGTCTTCCCTCCGGAACCTTGAGCCCCCTCGGAATTTGTGATTGTTCGGATCGAATTTTGTCCAAAATATCAAAGGAATTGGTGGACAGGATACATCTAGAGGGAATAATTGTCTCTAGCTGTTCTTCAGACTTGTCCTCTGCCAGGAACTGTCGAGACAGGGCATCCGCCTTTAGATTTTTGGAGCCAGGAATAAAGGAGATAAGAAAATTGAATCGTGAAAAAAATAGTGCCCAGCTGGCTTGTCGAGAGCTCAAACGACGTGCCCCTTCTAAGTAGAGAAGGTTCTTATGGTCTGTGAGTATGGTTATAGGTGTCTCCGTACCCTCTAAGAAATGTCTCCACTCTTCTAATGCCAACTTGATCGCCAAAAGCTCCCGGTTCCCGACATCGTAATTCCGTTCTGCGGACGAATTTTTTTTCGAGAAGAAGGCACATGGGTGTAGTCTGGCTAAGGGAGAGGTCCTTTGGGATAATACAGCCCCAGCCCCGATGTCCGAGGCATCTACCTCCAAGGTAAATGGAAGTTTAGGATCTGGGTGGGTGAGGATAGGGGCAGACACAAAAGCCTTTTTCAGAAGATTAAATGCCCGTATGGCGGTCTCAGACCATGATGCAGGATCTGCACCCTTCTTAGTGAGATCAGTTATGGGAGATACCGTAGAAGAAAAATTGCGAATGAAGCGTCGATAATAATTTGCAAAACCTAGAAAGCGTTGCACGGCATTGAGAGTGGTCGGACGGGGCCAGTCCGAGATAGCCTTAAGTTTCTCTGGTTCTTCATTAAATCCGGAGTCAGAGATAACGTATCCCAAAAAAGCCACCGACTTGAGATGGAACTGACATTTCTCCAATTTCGCAAAGAGATGGTTCTCCCGGAGGCGTAACAGCACTTGTTGAACGTGTTTGATGTGTTCTTGAGGAGATTTCGAAAAGATTAGGATGTCATCTAGGTAAACGATAAGAAATGTATTAAGAATGTCCCGAAAAATCTCATTGACGAAATCCTGGAAAACTGCTGGTGCGTTGCACAGACCGAACGGCATGACCAGGTATTCGTAGTGGCCGTCGTGGGTGTTAAAAGCAGTCTTCCACTCGTCCCCCTCACGTATCCTTACTAAATGGTAGGCACCTCTTAAATCAAATTTAGAAAAGATAGTTGCTCCCTGGAGATGGTCGAAGAGTTCCGGTATCAAGGGCAGTGGGTAGCGGTTCTTGCATGTGATGTTATTCAAACCCCGGTAGTCTATGCATGGACGAAGAGAACTGTCCTTCTTTTTGACAAAAAAGAAGCCTGCTCCGACTGGAGAGGAAGACTTTCGGATGAAACCCCTCTCTGAATTCTCTGCAATGTAAGTGTTCATGGCTTTAGTCTCTGGGAGAGAGAGAGGATAGGATCGTCCTCTGGGCAGAGGTGCCCCGGGTAGTAGGTCAATCGGACAGTCGAACGAACGGTGCGGAGGTAGAACCTCGGAACGTGCTTTGTCAAACACATCACGGAATTCCCAGTACACAGAAGGTAGGGAATCGACCTTCTCTGGCAGGGTAGTCAACCCACCAATCTTCTGGAAAACCCTGGTACATGTCTTGGCACAAGAAGCACTCCACTGGATAGGTTCCCGATCCGTCCAGTCGATGCGAGGCTTATGGAGTTGAAGCCAAGGAAGACCCAAAATCAGCTCAACAGAGGGAGTGTGGATAACATCGAGAGTAATGATCTCTATATGGACGTCGACGAACTGCAGTAGGAGAGGCACCGTCTGTAGCGTGATGAATGCCGGCTGTAGAGGTCGACCGTCAATAGCCTCCAGACCTACTGGCGTCTTCTTATTGATAAATGGAATATTGTTCCGTCTAGCAAAAGTCTCATCGATGAAATTGCCTGCGGAACCGGAATCAATGTACGCCCGTGCTTGAGTGTGAAATCCCTCTCCAGTCAGTGTTATAGGCAACATTATCCTGGTGGGAAGTACGTCTTTGACGATGGGAGAAAGTGTCAGTATTCCCAATGAAACTCTCCGGGATTTCATTGGGAGTTGGCGTTTCCCGGCTTGTGGGGACACTGGGGTAATATGTGACCGGAATTACCACAGTACATGCAGAGACCGGCATTGCGCCGACGTTGTTTTTCAGCAGCAGACAGCTTGTTACCTCCCAACTGCATAGGTTCCGGGACGTCCACGGAAGGGGGTGTAGGAGCCATGAACGATGGAGCAAGATGCCTTGAAACCCGTTGACGGTAACGAGAACGTTCATTTCTCCGCTACTGTAGACGCTGGTCCACTCGAACACACAGACTGATCAAATCCTCTAGGACAGTGGGACGTTCCCGCGCTGCGAGCTCATCCTTTAGGGATTCAGACAGACCTTGCCAAAACGCTGAAGATAGTGCTTCGTTATTCCATCCCGTCTCAGCAGCAAGTGTACGGAACTCCACAGCATACCGTGCGACGGGTCGATCTCCCTGGGTTATGTGATGAAGAGAAGATGCTGCCGTTAATTGCCGTGCAGGAGTATCGAAGACTCTACGGAATTCCTCGACGAAGAGATCGATGTCCTGTGTGAGAGGACCTTGTTGTTCCCAGATGGGAGAAGCCCATGCCAGCGCCTCGTCGATGAGAAGAGCCATGATATAGCCGACCCTGGAGACAGAAGAGACAAAACGAGAGGGCGAGAGTCGAAATTGGATGAGGCATTGGTTAAGGAAGCCCCTACATCCTTGGGGATCCCCGGCATAGTGTTTGGGAGCCGGAATACGAGGTTCCAAAGCAAACGGAGGTGCTGGAAAGGCGGTTGTGGAAGCTGTGGAAGACACGGGTGAAGGTTGCTGACTGAGAGCTCGGACTTGAACAGTAAGCGAATGAAGGCTTTGCTGTAACGTATCCATTCGCCTATCAGCTTGTTCCAAATAAGTCTCTAGCCTGGTGAAGAGATTAGTATGGGCATTTATAGTGCGCTCCACCTCAGCGGGGTCCATGTTTGTAGGGCTGAGCATAATCTCAGGGCGTGCTCACCACAAACGAGACGAGACCGCGGTGCTGAGGTGGGATAGGATATAACGCCACCCCCAGCCACGAGGGCACGTCTTGAGAGTAGAGTGGTCTGGGAGTCCAGATCGAGGCAGGAGAGGTACGGATGGTAGAGGGTGCTGTATGCAAAGTCCGGGGTTAGAGATAAGGACATAATCGTTTACCATTTGCCAGGATCGGGATTCCAGAGGTGCGGAGAGTCGTGTTGCCGTATGCCGAGTTCGGGATGCCAGAGGTGCGGGTAGACGTAGCGGAAGCTGGTTCGGTACACGAGCAGGACTGCAAAAACAAAACAGGACAAGACAGAGAGTGATGGAGGGAGGCAGAGAGTGATGAGAACAACTGGTTCTATGCTCAGCCAACGAGTCAGTGACACTGTTAGGTATATATAGGAGAGCGGGTCCAATGGCAGCGCAGCAAGGTAGGGGTGTGTGGAAGGGCCAGGCTACGGCAGGGATAGGACCAGCATGAGTCCCAGGGGAGGAGACATAAAGCCCAGTAGTCAGACTGCATTGGATTGCAGCAATGGTTTGAGGTGCTGTGCCTTTAAGGGGTTGGTGCAGCTCCGTGTGGCCGCGCCTCTGTGTAGCTGTGCTTGCGGCCGCGTGACCGAGCGTAGCCGCCGGACCGAGAGTAGAAGGAGAGTTTTGGCGTGCGCGCGCGCGCCCACGTGGAGTAGTGATCGGCGTTCCGGAGAGAGGCTGCCTGCGTGTCGCGGGAGGACCCGTCAGAGCTGCCGGTAAGTGAGGAGCACGCCGAGGGCGGCGTGACTCCCAGACCCTTACAGATCTGTTGTAAGTCATGGAGTGTCTGAGCCTGAGCCGGGTCTGTTCCAGCGGAATCCATGGTAGGGCCTGTTTATTCTGTCAAGGATTGGACTTCGGCTGGAGTGGATCCCAGTGGCAGGAACAGCAGGGAGAAAAGTAGGTGTCACAAGCAGAGATCAGAGGCAGGCGGCAGATAGCGAAGTCAGGTAACAAGCAGGGGTCCGAGGCAGGCGGCAGGTAGCAGTCAGGTAACAAGCAGAAGTCGGCAACGAGGAGACTGGAACAGGATGATAACAATAGCTAGCACAGCAGTAAACACAGGAACCTTGCAGGAGCTAAGGAACCAGTATAAACAGGCAAGGGAGGAACAGGAAAGGGAGGTTAATATATGCAGGCTGAGAGGTGGAGCACAGGTGCAGAGGTGTCAGGTATCAGAGTCTGGAATGTTCCTTAGTTTAGCAGCAGCAATCCCGGTGGACAAGTATAGGTACTGCAGGCTAGAGGAATGGTGGAGTGTGATTGTATTATCTCCCTATGATGTTCAGTGGCGTTCTGACACCCTTTGAGTGTCCTCAGAGGGAGGTTTGTACTCCTTAGAGAAGGGTTAAGACTTAGGTGGGTGAAGCAAGTCTATGGATGCAAAATAAATGCAAAATGAATCAATAAAAGGAAAACTTACACGGCCTTGTGTAAGTTGTATCCCATCAAGGTTTCTTTTGCAGTCTTATCTTTCTTCTAGATGATCCTTCTTCTTTCTTTATGCTCTTCTCTTTCTGTCTCTTCTTCTTGCTGTGATCTTGATGTTTGTCGTTGGACGAATCTTCACATTGGTTCTCCTCTCATATGGGTGTAAACATAGGTGAGAAGGTAGTTAGACACATATACATACAAAGTCGATATCAATTTGAAGGGGGGCAATGAGACAGTGTCATCTGGTGTATAGGTATAAGATAGTTATTATTCACTCACACGGCCTAATGTGAGTGGTAACTTATAACGGTATCTTGCAAGCACCTGTACAGATCGCAGGTCTTCAGGTCAAAGGTCCCTTGTGGGACAAAGACAGAGGGATAGTATGGGGAAGGTGTATCAATACATCAAAATACTCACACGGGCCAGTGTGAGTACACACTGATAATGGTATCTTGGAAACTCCAAAAAGTGATGAAAAACCCCTAGGGGCTAGGTCCAGATAGCAAAGGACTAATAGGACACTAAAAACAGGGGTGATTAAATTTACACGAGCCTGAGGAAGCCCTGTTCAGGGCGAAACGCGTAGCTCTTCTTCTTTGAACCACAGCCTGCAGCAATCTGAGAGGAACCGGAGGTGCTGTGGAATCTCTCGATCCGGACGCGGAGTACAGAGACTTTCATCCACTAACCACCACTTGTTTCCCCTGGCTGCCACCCTTTTTTACCCCCCCAGAAGCAGTAGATGCTCCTCGGTTTTAATTTTTTATCTGATTATATATGTACTTGTTCATTAGTGTATGCTAGTTTGTTTCAATAAAATTTAATCACCCCTGTTTTTAGTGTCCTATTAGTCCTTTGCTATCTGGACCTAGCCCCTAGGGGTTTTTCATCACTTTTTGGAGTTTCCAAGATACCATTATCAGTGTGTACTCACACTGGCCCGTGTGAGTATTTTGATGTATTGATACACCTTCCCCATACTATCCCTCTGTCTTTGTCCCACAAGGGACCTTTGACCTGAAGACCTGCGATCTGTACAGGTGCTTGCAAGATACCGTTATAAGTTACCACTCACATTAGGCCGTGTGAGTGAATAATAACTATCTTATACCTATACACCAGATGACACTGTCTCATTGCCCCCCTTCAAATTGATATCGACTTTGTATGTATATGTGTCTAACTACCTTCTCACCTATGTTTACACCCATATGAGAGGAGAACCAATGTGAAGATTCGTCCAACGACAAACATCAAGATCACAGCAAGAAGAAGAGACAGAAAGAGAAGAGCATAAAGAAAGAAGAAGGATCATCTAGAAGAAAGATAAGACTGCAAAAGAAACCTTGATGGGATACAACTTACACAAGGCCGTGTAAGTTTTCCTTTTATTGATTCATTTTGCATTTATTTTGCATCCATAGACTTGCTTCACCCACCTAAGTCTTAATCCTTCTCTAAGGAGTACAAACCTCCCTCTGAGGACACTCAAAGGGTGTCAGAACGCCACTGAACATCATAGGGAGATAATACAATCACACTCCACCATTCCTTACGCTGTGCTCCCCCATCCCTTCTCACATTCCATATATCAAGGGTTCTGGATAGACCCTAGTGGGGTAGTTCGAGTCACAGTAGGACATCACTATTAACACATACCATACTATTTAAGACATTCATATCCTATACCAACCACGGTCAGAGTTAGCGCCCGGGGAATACACCACAACTGCAGGCTAGAACAAGACATTGAGAGTGGCAGCAGTCCCGGTGGCCAAGCATGGGTACAGCAGGCTAGAGAATATGACACTGTACTTATAAATAATTGTGTTTGATATGCCCTGGTGTGGCACTTACTCCTAGAGTAGCACTATGAATTCAATGACTTTTCCCAATTACACACATTTGTTACTAGTGAATTTCCCATTGCCTGTTTTACATTGTTATTCCCTTCTATATAATATAAATTCTTTAAAGGAGTTAGAGTCTACTTGAAGTAGTGAAAGATCTTCACAAAGAAGGTTCTTTTTATTTTTTTATAAAACAGGTGTTTTATTCGATGTGTGCAGAGGTTTAAAAGAGGAGACAAAGTTTAGGGGAAATCAAAATAAGCTTTTATTAGCCAGTGGTTTTACACAACAAAAACATAGCTTAGGTTTCAGCAAAAAGGAGGCAGCAAAATAAACATCCCTAGCTCCTACAGGGAGCTCTGACTAACATCAGTCTTAGTCCTTATCTGAGGGTTGGGGAACTTGGCCTCTGACCTGTTTTACCTTTGGGCCCGACTGTGTCCAGGTTGGAGTAAGAGAGGGGGAAACAGTCTCAAGGCAGGGTGCTCTCTACAGTGGTCCAGGGTCCAGTACCTTCGTGGATCAGATCAACATAGTCCCTGTGGGATCTCTCCAGCAGTCCAGTGTGTCTCCCTGGATTAGAGATCTCTGCAGTGAATGGTGTAGGCTTTTTAAATGAGTACAAGCCAGCCGAGCACATTAATTAGGAGAGTCTGATCTGAATTAACTGCTGGGCTCAAGCTTCCATACAGGATTTCCTGCAAGGATATTTATACAGGGGAGGTACTGTTACAAGGTATAACCATGTTTCTTATAGGATCTTACCTGTATAAGAAAGAAAGCATATCACAATAAAATATTAGTCCCCGGAAAACAAAGGGAAATCTGGCCATATTTGTTTTTTGCAAAAAAAGAGACCAAACAGGGGAGAAAGAACAAGGTCACTTATTCAGTGCACAACTATATAGAGGCCAAAATATTCAGTAGGTTTACAGGGATTAGTTAATCATTATCCCAAGAAGTAGACACAATACTTGCAGTATATGTGACCCAATGCGCGAAATGATATGAAATCGAGGTAAAGATGTAAAGCTGAATGATCCAATGAGTGAAGTAAGAACCAGCTTTTATTGTTTAGCATATACAGTACAACATACAGTATTAACATAGAAATCAAGTACATAATACGTATGAAATAATTACCAATTCAAAATCCTCAGTCAATCCGTGAGGCAGTACCCCAATATCTGCAATATATGATCAGTATTGAATTGCAACTAGATGATAGTGTAGTTGCAATAGGAAATTTTGCAGAGTAAGCCACACAAAACCTTGTTATACAAATGGTAATACAGAGTCAATTGCAACAAAGAATGTCAGTAGTATCCGAGTGTAGTAGAGATACTTTTTTTTTTAAACTATGATCTTATC
Organism: Ascaphus truei; assembly: GCF_040206685.1. Classification (NCBI taxonomy): domain Eukaryota; kingdom Metazoa; phylum Chordata; class Amphibia; order Anura; family Ascaphidae; genus Ascaphus; species Ascaphus truei. The sequence continues at coordinate 198,120,340 of NC_134484.1, read as the reverse complement.
ACATTAACTTGTAAGGGCTCATGTGCAGTGTTTGTGTCGATCCGTGCGGGCCCTGCAGCGAACAGCTACTATGACATCATCAGTTGGCTTCTCTGCTGCCTATAAAGTTGCCAGAGTCCAACATACCTTGCTTCACAACTGACTTGCTACTGTAGGTTAATGTAAAGCTGGTTGCTCCTGTGCTGCAGTGCTGTTGCACCTTCCTGGTTCAGTTCTCGGCTATCATGAATCCTGGTTCCGACTCTGGCTTGCATCCTGACCCCTTGTTCCAACTGCAGCTACCTCTGACTACTCTCCTGATCCCTGGTTATGACTACGGCTCGTATCCTGACTACTCTACCGATCCTGATCTCTGGTTCTGTCACATTGGCATGCATCTAGACCAGTCTACTAATCTAGATCTTTGTTTTGGATCTGTCTCTACCTATGGACTCCTCAGTGGTGCCTGACAGATTGTGAAGCCAAAAATAGAAAGAAGACTCTTATCCACATGGAGAGGAAATGGATAACCTGCATCATATCCAAAATATGCTGCAGTTTTTACAGGGTAAAGTTGTCACTTTATGGGTGGAAAATGCCACACTCCAGAATAGAATTTGTGCTCTAGAACAACAGGGGGCTAAAGGAGGAATGGCCGCAAATCCCACTGATCATATTCTGATATTACCTATGCCCGATCGTTTCGAGGGGAAACCCAGTACATTTCATGCATTTTACAACCAATGCAAAATTCATTTTCATTTTCGTTCAACCACCTTCTTTCCGATAAAGCAAAATTAGTTTATTCTCAGCAACCTGACCAGTAATTCCCTGCCGTGGGCGGAACCTCTTCTTGTCCAGAACAGACCTCAGAGCAACTAGCCAGAATATTATCTTTTAGAACTGCAGCAAGGCTCCAATGATTTATTAACAATCTGATGGCTGAAATCGACTGGACCAATGCGCAATCCACGATTTTTCTATGAGTATTAAGAGAAGATCTAAAGGATGAACTGGCACATGTGGATCACCCAGAGACTTGCTGCATGATGATAGATCTCATGTGTCAGATTGACCTTAGTTCCGATGAACCCAAACCACTTCACCAAGTGGTAATCACTCTACCATTATCAGTCCTTCGCCAGAGCCAAGGTGTCTCTAGACCCCAGAAGAAAAAAATGATGTAGGTCAGAATCCTTATGTTTATACTGTGGTAATTCTGGACATTTCCTGCTAAATTGTGCCGTCTGTCTTAGCCAGACTGAAATTGGGAGATGAATGGTAACCGGGGAAGTTCTGTCAAGTCGTAATAGTGCTTCCCAAAAAATTTGTACACCCGGTCAGATTTCCCATCATGGATTTGTTACCTACCAGCTGTTGACCCTGTCTGTTATGTTGCATTGCCCTGGTCGGTCTCCATGTTCCATGGTCGCCCTGATAGATTTAGGAGCATCGGAAAATGTTAACGATGGACGTTACTTACAAGATCACCAGATTTCTCTAATTAACAAGATACATGCAGAACCGGTGAAGTCTATTGACGATCACCATTCAAGTCGGGAACTATCACAGTGCAGATGATTCTATCTTCTCTCAATCACCAAGAATCTTTGGATGTCATGTCCTAATTTTTCTGTTTCCTCGGGTTGTCATGGCTGATGCTACATAATCCCGTTATCAACTGTACATTGAGAACTCTCATTATATATAACTACTTTATATATATTTATTTATATTGTACATTGTATATATTTTATAAAAAATAATATATTATATATATATATATATATAATTTTTTATAAAATATATACAATGTACAATATAAATAAATATATATATAGTAAAAAAAAGTCTTCTTACTCAGAAATACAATGTATTAGGCATGTGTATTACTTTAGCAATTTATATGGTAGTCATTTTGTCTAGTATTGATTGTTTGCATTTATCCTTCATGAATTAATATATTCATCTTCTAGAACATTTATGAAGATGTGGTTGGATAGATGGCCATCTTTGCTTGCAGACTGTTTTGAGTGTATTACTTTTTTTTTATTTTTTATGTAAATACACATGCACTCTCGCACCTTACTGAAAACAATGTAAATACATATAGTACGCTTGTGAAATTAGCTTATTGTCTGGATTTACAGAGCCAGAAAACAAAACTGCACGGTTTGAACAGCTGTAAACATTTTAATTAATATGGTGTGATGTGGTGAGATGGGTTAGAATGCATTTTTTCCAATTTTGGCATGGACATTGCATTCTCACAATTTAATGAATAGGCCCAATAGGGTTTTTTAGATTGAATTCAAAAGCAGTATTTAGACTGAATTGAGCTCTTATGAAATACTTTCCCCCATAATATAACACAGGTCCTTATTAAATATAACCATGAAGCTGCCTTCCTAGTGCCAGAGAACAGTACAGCTCTATTCAAATTAATCAGACTAAAATTTAATCTAGTGCAGTAAAGCGATTTAACAGCATATTGAAATTTGGTTTATAATTAGACAGTGATTCCATATTGAAATTTGTCCTTTGTTAAATAATTTCTTCTGAAATTCCCTGAATCATTAATACCAGGAATAGTAATAGAGCACAGGGATATAGTATATGTTCATGCATTGTCTAAATAAGTGAAATACAGGTCCAAAAGACTAAGGTTTAGCTTGAAGTCAACGCACAAAGGGAAATACCAGGAAACACAATTAAAGCGAAGTTAATAACACATCCAGAATCTATTCTTTATTAGAAAATGTGCCATTTCTTTAGGTGCAATAGATTGCTTAAGAGAAGAAAGTGCCATTTATCTAAGGTCATAATTAATTAACATTATGTCTTCAACAAGGGAAATAACATGTTATAAACAGCAAATTTAATAGCATTAGGTGGACATTCTTAAAAGAAGCACAGTACCACATTCTGCTTTTTGCGGATATGGCATATTTTCCATTTCAGAGCAAAGTACTATGGTTTAATTTATTTTGTATGGCATCCTTTTACAAAGTGAAAATAAATTCAGATGATTTAAAAAGGCAAAATAGAAACTGCACAGCTCACATTTCCCCTGGCTGAAAAACGAATGCCCAATCAGGAGGTAAAAGCATCAACTTTATTAGAACAAAAACAATAGAAAGCAATATACTGAATGTGTTTCTATAAGCGTCATGCTATTTGTTGCACTGGTGGTGCATCTACCCTAGGAGAATTGAACACAGATCTAAATTGGTCAGCCACAACTAGGTAATAACAATTGCATGTTACATGGATAAAAATATGTCAGTGTACAACATAAAGCAATATCCATCAGGCTTTGTAATTTCCCGGGAGAAGGTGTAGGGAATTGGTAGCTATAGTTAATAAGGCTAAACGTTTCCATTGTGGGGCAAGAGTATGTTGCTTACCCTTAGTGTGTTTTCAATTCAGGCTGCGGTGTAAGAGGAGGCAATGCTACGGTCAACAAGATGTAGAAACAAAGTGGGAGATACATCTGAGGTAACGAGAGGAAGAATAACCACCAGGCAAGAGGGGAAACTGTGCTTTGCCAGGTGTCTAAAATATATTATTATCTCAGAAAAGGGAAGCCAGGAAGCAGAGGAGCTTATGAGGTTCTTTGGTCAGCGGTAAATGTTTGAATTGTTACACAGCCAATAAACAAACCAAACTAAAAATGACATGCTTAATTCATTTTTTTTCAATCACTTAATCTGCAGATTTGTTTAGCTGTCACTCTCAGGTACTTACGAGGGTAGCATCTAGAGAGTGATTGCCTTTGAGAGTAATTTAGTTGCTGTTTTGACATGTCTCTTAGTATCAGTGTGGTAAAGTACTTGTCAACATGTATATGCAGTGTAACGGTATCCAACACTTTTACAGGGATCGCAAACTCCAGGCAGAACTAGAGAGTTAAATAAATGGAGGTATATTCTGGGCGGAGTCAACAGGGAACAACACAAGACCCAGTCACAGTAACAACTCACCAGAACAGGAGGTTCTAGCTTGCTAGTTGCAGGGGTCTGCCAAATCAAGCTTACCGTCGATGCCTCCTCCTTCCACCTGTCCTAGAGTATCCAAGAATCAGGGATCACTGCCTCTCGGTCCACAATATGCTTTTCCAGCTAGTTTCTAGTTGGGGCCAGTGTAAGGGTATACGGCACCCTGGGTGAACATTTAGCCTTGCACCCCCCCTCTCCACAATGGAATAAAAAAATTATTATTATACCCCCATTCTCTCTTTCCCCTCTCTCCCCTATTCTCGCTTTCCCATAATCTCCACCATTGTCTCTCCCTTCCTCTATTCTCTTGCCCACCCCCCCTCTCGTCACTCCCCCCTCCACATCACCCACTCCTCATCTGCTCATTCTCCCTCCACATTCTCTCACCCCTCCTCCTCCTCATCCTCCCTCTCTCTCATCCTCCCTCCACATCCTCTCTCACCCTCTCGTCTCATCTCACCCTCCTGCTCACCCCTCCTCTTCCTCATCCTCTCTCTTACCCTCTCACATCATCCTCAACCCCTTCCTCATTCTCTCACTGTTAGGACCAGTAGGACAGGCCAGAATCTGCACTTGTGTTAAGCATCCATTTTGTCTGTTCAGAACCAGTTAAGATTCTGTAGTCAGCCTTTTGCTGAAATATAATTCCTAATGCACTCAGTTTCTGCCAAATTACATTTCCTTTCTCCCTGCTCAGGATATTGCTAAGATACTTTTTGTATTGTCAGTTTCCTGCTCTTTTAGTCAAATATACAAAAGACTGGTTCTCTGAAAGAGGCAAAATAGTATAACTTAGTTGCTAGAGATTCAAGGTCTCTTTTGATAACAGACAATGAATAAGCTATGTATTGTGACATTGCCTGTATTGGGAGAAACACGTCCCAAAATCATGCCACTAATATGTCCTGCCCCTAAATCACGCCTCCTACCAAAGCTACGCCCAGGACACACCCAGGTTACGACTCTAATCAATATCTTATTTTTCTGGTATAAAAGTCATTACCCTATGAGTAATAAATTGAGACAAAGGATTTGAAACCTGGCTTGCATTACGTTTCATTTCTTTCGTATTCCCGGGCCTGTAAGTTCATCAAAAATTGGAGATATCAAGTGGCAGTGCGTGAAAGCTTCCCGGGGGAGTCTGCTGCAAACGGTTCAATTGTGTGTATATCCAGTCACAAGGCCTTCAGCTTTCTTGGCAGAGGAAAGGTTCCTCTCAGTTCTGAAGCCTAGGCAAGGAAAAAGGTTTTCCTTCAGTTTTGGCGTCTAGAAGTGGGGATTCACAAAGGCGGCAAGTGAGTATATGTGATTTTTACATTGTCTCACCCCCCCTGGGAATTTAAAAGACCTAAATTGTGACTGTGGATTGGGTTAGAGGCCCTTGACAAAAAATTTGGTTAGAGTCCAGTAAATTTTGTGTACGACTGGACTGTTATCTCTGATCTTGGTGAACGACCATTGTATATTGTGTAAGTATAAGTATTCTAAGATTAGTTTTCTGCAATTATTTATCATAATCTATAAACTACTAATGGGTGCTTACATTAGTAAGAATGACTCTGGAGGGAAGCCTAGGAATGTACAAGTTTTTAAATGCGAGTGTAAATCTAGTCGGACTCCTGAGGAATTTGTTGCTCAGAGAGCTGGTAATTATTATTGTGACCCGTTTGTAGATTATTTGTTCTCGGCAAGAGAATAAGGCAATGTATTTACAAGGCAGAGGGCAGACTAGACGGAGATCTTATGCTGGTCTCAGAAATCAATCAGGAAGAATAGCTCAGAATAATGGTGTCTGTTTTAAATTGTGGTGATTTTGGTCATTGGCAGAGAGTGTGCCACTATCAGAGTCAGGAGCAGGGAAGTGCTGCTTTGCCCGTGGGGGCTCAGAGTGCAAGTCTCTGTAAAAAAAAAAAAAAAAACACGCTACCTTATGTAAAAGAGTTTGTTTGTAACCCTGATGAATTTTTTTCCTGAATGATTTCTTGTGTGAAAGATACTGTGGGTCATGCTGATTATCATATGTGTATATGTCGCCATCCATGCATTTGCAGATAATTACAAAAAATATGAATATTAGTTGCTCATGATGAAATCTAAATTTTAAAAGGTTTTAAAAAGGTGTACGCCAAATATAGAGAGAAATACCTCACAACAAAAAGGGAGTATATTCAGCTCTGTCCCTGGTTATAGTTTGAAAGGTTTATTCGTCCTGGCCAGGCGAAGGCTTTTTAAACCGGACATTTTCTTTTACTTTGCGGTATTTCTATCTTAACGAAAGGAGGGGCACAGCCTCTTCCTTACAGTTTAAAGAATGTGAAGCATTCACATTAAAATGAACTAGCTCTGTGCTTAAGCAGTTTATTTATGAGAACAAGGTAATGTAAAACTGTTTTGTAATCTGTATGTTATTTCTGTGAAGTTGGCTGGCTGTGTATGAGAGACCTTTTTGTGTTGTGTGTCCTGTATTGTGTGTAACCAGTAAGATAACACATTTCAATTTTATTTCTACAGGATTAAGATATGTTTGGGAATGTTTTTGTTTAAAAATGCTGGTAAAAGCTCCCAAACACTGTTTGAATTATATATTGTATTATATATGTATATAACGCCATTAATGTGCATAGCGCTTCAAAGGAGGGTGTCCGTGATGGCAAATGCTGCAGAGAGGTTGAGTAATATGAGCAGAGTGTAATGATATCTGTCTTTAGCAGCATGGAGGTCATCAGTTATTTTAGTGAGAATTGTCTCCGTTAAATAAGCAGTGTAGAAGCCATACAAGACAGGTAGGGTCAAGCTTGCTGTTTTTGGGTCATGGTATAACTGTTGCATGTTTGAAGAGATTTTGTTTAGTTTAAGAGAGGGCAGAGTTGAAACGGGATAACATAAATTTGTATTGATGGAAGATTGCAGGAATATGAGATTTCTTTCAGAAGGCATTCAGGGGAATGAGTGGAAGAATGTTGCATGCTCTTGTAGGCATAGACTTGGTGTTTATAAGTAATTTGAAATATTCCCGTTATTTCATTTTTGAAAGGCCATACAAAATGCAGTTTTAGGACAGCGTGGAAAGCTTCATATTTAATATTAAACTAATGTTCCAATCCCCTGCGCGAGGGATTAATCCAGCAGTTAATATGAATAAGACAGCGAAACCCGTTATCTGCTATCTGTACTTTGAGGTTTCTGGCGAAAAGCCTGGAACAACTGGCTGTTTGCCCAGAAAGAAAAAAAAGCGCTTTGAAAATTATTATTTTTTTATTCAGAGTGTCTTTAAAAGTTAATGCTGGCCGTGTGTTCAGCACTTTGCAAACAGTTCAAAATTATTTGTCTATTTTAAAAGGAAATCTCTTGTTCAGGATTTCAGGATTTTTATTATATTTACAGGTTCCCTATTGTTAATGCTACAGTTGTTAAAAGACCTACTGCAGGCTCTTTTTCTTTTAACACAAGCAGTAAATATTTTTATAGTCGCTACACATACACATCTATTTACCAGTTTAATTTTGCTATCTATCAAGCAACCTGTTTTCATAACTATTTTTATATCTTTGTTCACATAAGTATATAGATAATATATGAACAAAAGAGGGGAGATACATAGGTTATTGAAGGACTCTCTGATATCCCTATAGAAGATCCAGAACTTGATATGTGGTAAATAATACACAATGCACAGCAGGTTCAGAATTTATTATATCAATGTTAACTCCAAGGGCTATTGCAGTAATAAAGGTTTCTGCCATACTAACAGGGCTGACAGGCTCTCATTAGGAAATAATACCTTTGCAGATGTCACAGCAATGCAGGTAGCAAGCCGTCCCTACGCTGAGGGATATATCATATCTGCCAACTTTATAATTTTGTAACCATTTGTTCGTTTTTGGGTATGTCCTTGACATAGAGTTAAAGGACAGGGGATATATAATTGCAAGTGCAGTTGCATAAGTGAACAGGGTATACATTATATACAGGGCATTTCACATTTTTTTAGCAGAATAGTTACAGTGGAGTGTTTGAGGTGAAAGCCAGGAGTGACTGTGGGTGTGGGACAATAGCCATGAGTGCAGGCTTTTGGGATGCTTGATTTGTGGGGCAAGTTTTAAGGTTATTTAGTATTAAATGACTAAAAGGTTGACACCATTTGCATCAGAGGAGATGGCATATGGCAGTTAGGTATGAATGAGAGCAAGTGTGTATTGGGAGAAGAGAGATTGATCTGTAGTTTGAGAAAATGTTTTTGTCCCCATTTTTGAAGATTGGGACAACTCTGGCAGTTTTCCAGGTCTTAGGGAAATGGCCTGAAGACAGGATAGAGTTGATTATGGAAGCAATTGGTTTGGCACAGGCTGAGGTACCAAGTTTTAGGAACTTGTATTGTAGCACAGTCAAGTCTACATTGGTTGCTTAGTTTAAAATTTGAGGAGCGTTAATAGGGGATACCTCTTTTTATATGCGGATGCTAAGACAGTAGTAACCATATTAATACAATAATTTATTTCTAGGTATAAATTCTCTCCCTATGAGACCCTTATGGGATGAGTTATGACCATCAGTAGTTCAAAGGAACGAATTAAGGACCGTGTTATTGGTAATAAAACAATTAATAAGTATTGCATGCAACTAATATATATTTTTGAGTCTCTCTAGGCACAGATTAAAGCTAAAAGTGCACCTACGCGAGACGGGTTAATGGTCAAGCCTTTTCTACGCAAGCACGCTCTTCATCCCAGATGAAAAGGCCATTTAAATACTACTCATCACCAGCATTGCTGTAAAAAAATTGCTTATCATCATGGATACACATCACGCACGTCAAAATAGTGCCAGCCTCGGCACAAACAGCTAATAAAGACAAAGACATAGTGCCTGCAAATTAGTGTTTTGATGGACACAATACTCTCTGACCACTAATCATCAAGGGAGAAAGGTCATAGGCAAAAAAAGTCCAGGCCTTAACAAACGAACTTTGAACTTTTTATTTTTACAGGTTTGTATTATTTTTCAGTTACAATGTATGCTCCATTATGTTTGTGTAAGTGGCGTCCTATAAGGATGACAAAATAGTATAAGGTATTATTTGTTTAACTCTGTTTATTTTGTTGTGATTTATAGATTAACAGAATATCCCTGCAGAATGATATCCCGGTGGGAGAATGCTTTATCAGTCAAACACACGGTTATGTTAATTGCTCACAGGTAGAGTTAGAAACAAAAGAGAGACGCCCAATTCACATGTGCTAAACAGTAGTCTATGGGAAGAATAAGTTTCGGGGAATTTATTCCCAAATGTAGGAGTTGGGTTACTGTATGACAGATTTACAGGGATATCCTTAATCATATAACCACAGACATTTACTCACTTAACCAAGAATAGGTTTAGTTTAAATTAATGGCTCTGCAGAATAAAATAGCTCTAGACTATATTTTAGCCGCAAAGGGAGGGGTACGTATGCGCCCTAGTTAAAGCGCAATGTTGTGTATTTATCCAGGATTCAGGGACCATTGGGACTTGGTGGTTGGATTGATTTGCTTTGAGCGAAGCTAGCAAATGTTTTTGTATGTGTGTCTGTCCTACTCATTGCTCTCTATGTGTTAAGTACAGCAAAACTCTGATCCAGAAGTGCGTTGCAAGCCCCACCGACGCTATGCCTCTTTGCAGTGGTGATGTCGCCAGTCCCCCAGAAGAAGAGACCAAAGAAGAAATCAACTGGGCTGATATAATGGCCGGAAAGGAATGAAGTTATGCACAACTTGGACATCTTGGTCCAGCAGGACTATGAAATGGTTAACTGTTCTGTTCTTTAGATAGACTGTCTCTTAAGGATATGGAGGGACTGAGAAGACTGGATATGAGGAAGGTGGGAGGTCACCAAGGGCCGTGAGTCAACCACAAGGAAAGGATCACAAGTCAGCCATTTTCACCATAGCAGCCATCTTGGTCCATTTTGCCATTCTGAGTAAATGCAGTATGAAAGATGCGTGCAAGAAGAATGTTTGTGCAGTCGCTCTTAGCAGAAATTAGCTCCCACCAACTCTCACAAATAGCTGACCTTTAAATTATGTGACATATTGAGACGTAAGCCATTTTTCTAATCTATAGAAATATTTAATGTTATATATATATGTCTCTCTTGGTCACTACAAGGCTCTAATCATAGAGAGGAGTACCAAGTAAGGGTATTTGTTCTTTTAGAGAACAAAACGGAGGGAATTGTTAGGACCAGTAGGACAGGCCAGAATCTGCACTTGTGTTAAGCATCCATTTTGTCTGTTCAGAACCAGTTAAGATTCTGAAGTCAGCCTTTTGCTGAAATATAATTCCTAATGCACTCAGTTTCTGTCAAATTACATTTCCTTTCTCCCTGCTCAGGATATTGCTAAGATACATTTTTTATTGTCAGTTTCCTGCTCTTTTAGTCAAATATACAAAAGACTGGTTCTCTGAAATATACAAAATTACCACTAGACAAACCACTGCCAATCTTACCCCTGCCCAGCGTGATGCATTAAGAAATATACAAAATAACAACACCATCATTATCAAAAAAGCTGACAAAGGAGGAGCGGTAGTGGTGGTCGACTATGACTATTACATCAAAGAGGCCTTACGCCAGCTAGGTGATGCGGATTCATATGTGTTATTAAAATCTGACCCCACACTTGCTTTTGGACGTGAGCTTGATGAACTTTTGGATCTAGGAAGAATACTTCAGGTTTTGTCAATCACTGAGTTCGAATTCCTGAGGTGTAAATGCCCCGTTATCCCAATTTTTCATCATCTACCTAAAATTCATAAGTCTCTCTTGGCTCCACCAGGAAGACCCATTGTGTCTAGCATAGGTTCTCTAGGTGAGAACCTCTCAATTTATGTTGATCACTATTTACAGCCATTGGTCTCTGCCCTCCCCTCGCATCTTCTTGATACATCTCATGTACTCTCCATATTTTCAGATTTCACCTGGGCACCTCAATATTTATGGGTCACACTAGATGTGACCTCACTTTATACCAGCATTGCACATACACATGGCCTTATCTCTGCACGTTTCTTTCTGGAAACTCAGTCAGATTCATCACCAGCGCATATCACTTTTTTATTAGATAGTATTTCTTTTCTTTTGACACACAACTATTTCATGTTTGCAGGGAATTTTTATCTCCAAACACGCGGCACAGCAATGGGAACATGCTTTGCCCCATCATATGCCAACCTGTTTATGGGTTGGTGGGAACAGTGCCACGTGTTTGGAGATGGGAACCCCTTCAGACATCTTATAGTCACTTATCACCGTTATATTGATGATTTGATTTTAGTATGGAAAGGCACTATCACTCAATTGCATGCCTTTATTTCACACCTTAATAAAAATCCCTTTAATCTTTCATTCACTGCCCAGCACCATCACCATCACATCTCTTACCTTGATCTCTGTCTTTATGTTGATCTTAATATGAGAGTACATACAGATATCTATAGAAAGCCCAATGCTCGTAACACCATATTACATGCCAAAAGCTCTCATGACAAGAATCTTTTCAGAGGCATACCTCGGGGCCAATTCTTACGCCTTCGCAGGAACTGTTCGAGCATTGAGGACTTTGAAATTAGATCACTTGAGATGTTTGAGAGATTCGAGGCGAGGGGTTATGATCCTTTTATTCTCCAGGAGGCCTATCTTAGTGCAAAGATGGAGCCAAGAGAGAACCTTATAGGTAAACGGGGAGCAGTCTCCTCTACTAAACTCAAAAAGAATATATCTTTTACCAAAGTTAATGACAATCTTCCACCGTTCTTCATTACCAGGTTTAGCAACCAATCATATGACATCAAAAAAATCATTAAGAAATACTGGCCCATACTAGCAACTGACCCTCTTCTTAAAGACATGGTGACCCATGATCCCCGTGTGGTCTTTCAAAGATCCCAAACAATGGCCAATTTGATTTCCCCTAGTGTGCCTAGATTAATTTCTAAACCCAAGGAATTATTTCCAAACTTGGTTGGTTGCTATCCCTGCCACCACTGTAAGATGTGTAAATATCTTTTGAAGACTAAAACATTTTCAGGGTCTGAGAACACTAGTGTTCAAAATTTTGTCATGTATCACTTGTAACACTGACCATGTGATCTATATGCTCATGTGTGGTTGCGATAAACGGTATGTGGGATTAACCACGCGGCCGCTAAAGCAACGCATACTTGAGCATATGGGATTAATTCTCAGGAGAGACAAACTGCACCCGGTCTCTAATCATTTTGACATATGTCAAAAGGGAAGTCTGTTGAATTTTAGATGTGTTGCACTGGAGTCTGTTAGAATGCACTACAGAGGGGGTGATAGAGCCAATTTGCTTCACAGACGCGAGGCATTTTGGATATTCACACTCAACACCTTAGCACCCAATGGGTTAAATATCGACTGGGACTTGAAGAGTTTCCTTTAAGGATATACTATAGTACTATACGCATTTGGCACATATAATGTGCTCCAATAGATATTACTGTATCAATGTATTACCTTATATCCCACCTTTTCTATATACCCCCCCTCTGGTCATGCATTTGAACAGACTCCAGTATCATTTTGTAATCTTTATCGGTTGCCAGGGTGATTTATTATTTGAAATTCGTGTATGAGGTTTAAACGTATTAGAGACTCAGATGGTTCAATATTATTATGCGTCCACTTACCTATTTATTGCAATATTATTTTTATTGCAATTCCATGCGAAGCTTTGTATGTTAAAATTTATTCCTATACCAGTGAGTTAATTATCTACCTATCCATTTTGATAGGCTTTAATCATTGGTTGGTTAATCATTACATATGAGGCATGACATGATGTGGTAATATTTAATTGGGACATAACATCAGGAATCATCTTAGTCCAAGATGTATCTCATTCATTCATTTGTTTATTTTCATTTTTTGATCACTATTAGCTTTCTCTTTTCATTTGTATATAGTATATATATTCATTTTGTTTTTTCTTATTCTGTTTTTCTTCTGTTCTGTCTTGTTTCTTTACTATCTGCAAAACAAAATCAAGTGGTTATTTATATCAGCTGTTTTGCATGACGGGGAGTATGTTAAATACCCAGGACCTCCCCTTACCCAGTACTCCTTGAGAAAGCGCCATAGTGGGCGTGAAACGCGTGGGAGAGTTTGTTACTGTCTATTTTTTGTTTTTATGTAGCCCAATAAATTAGTTTTTAACTTCTCTTGCTGGTGAGTTCTTACCTTTTTCCTCCTGGAGCGGATGGACCACGGATCCTTTACCTTCTCAGTCTTTAAATTATGTGACATATTGAGACGTAAGCCATTTTTCTAATCTATAGAAATATTTAATGTTATATATATATGTCTCTCTTGGTCACTACAAGGCTCTAATCATAGAGAGGAGTACCAAGTAAGGGTATTTGTTCTTTTAGAGAACAAAACGGAGGGAATTGTTAGGACCAGTAGGACAGGCCAGAATCTGCACTTGTGTTAAGCATCCATTTTGTCTGTTCAGAACCAGTTAAGATTCTGTAGTTAGCCTTTTGCTGAAATATAATTCCTAATGCACTCAGTTTCTGTCAAATTACATTTCCTTTCTCCCTGCTCAGGATATTGCTAAGATACATTTTTTATTGTCAGTTTCCTGCTCTTTTAGTCAAATATACAAAAGACTGGTTCTCTGAAAGAGGCAAAATCGTATAACTTAGTTGCTAGAGATTCAAGGTCTCTTTTGATAACAGACAATGAATAAGCTATGTATTGTGACATTGCCTGTATTGGGAGAAACACGTCCCAAAATGATGCCACTAATATGTCCTGCCCCTAAATCACGCCTCTAACCAAAGCTACGCCCAGGACACACCCAGGTTACACCTATGTTACGCCTCTAATAATTATCTTCTTCTTCTGGTATAAAAGTCATTAACCTATGAGTAATAAATTGAGACAAAGGATTTGAAACCTGGCTTGCGTTACGTTTCATTTCTTTCGTATTCCCGGGCCTGTAAGTTCATCAAAAATTGGAGATAACAAGTGGCAGTGCGTGAAAGCTTCCCGGGAGAGTCTGCTGCAAACGGTGCAGATGTGTGTATATTCAGTCACAAGGCCTTCAGCTTTCTTGGCAGAGGAAAGGTTCCTCTCAGTTCTGAAGCCTAGGCAAGGAAAAAGGTTTTCCTTCACTCACTCTCCTCCTCTAGCCCCCCTCATCCTTGTAATGGGAGACCAGGCAATTTACACCTTTCATTCATTGACAAAACAAGGTAATAAAATTAATTGTTGTTTATTCGCACAAATTCGCTTACACACAATGATACACAAAATACAGGCAAAAAGACACATTTACTTTGGAACTGGGATAAAAAAAACTTGTCTTTCCTAGTTGCAGGGAACTCTAAATAAGACTTTTACCCTGACCGGGACTTAGCCCGGAATCTCTTGGTACCGAAATCGGCGTGAAGTTCCACATACCACCGCTCGTTCTCTCCTGAGAACTTGGATTTAATTGACCGGGAATTACTCCGAATTCCCTGGAACTCAAATCGGCATGAAATCCAAGCTGGGTCCGCTACGTTCGATTTTAAGAACTTGGCCGCAGAAAGCTGGACTTCGTCTCTAGCAGGCAGGCGTTCCTGGCTTGAAATTGAAGCCAGTTGCTCTGCTATTCGCGCAGGAGCAACTTTGAAAATCCCACCTGCGTTCTTACTACTGGAAGGCTTCAATCTGATTGGCTCACAGGTTCTCTATAGTATTCTGAGTTTCATTCACAAAACTCAGCAGCCAACCATCGCATGGGAAAATTCCCAGAAAGCAATCAGCCAAGCCAGCTAGAAAAGCCGGGTCAGCAGTAAATCTGAAATAGCCAAGGGACATGCGAAAGTTTGCCACCTCCGTCCCTGGCTATCTCAATGCTCCCCGCTGGGACAGGCTCCACCAAGCCCGGCAGAGCAAGTGGCAGCCCAGACACCTGCCATTGATCTCCGTACCTGGTACTCCGCCTTTCCCCGCTGCCCAAATGCTATTAACACCTCTAGCATCCTCCGACTGCTTTGAACTCCGATGTCCAGCAGACTTACCAGAGCCTATGGGTTAGCTCGGGCAGCCTATTTGGACATCGGTTCCGAATGTAAAAGCACATTACATTACATTTAATAAAGTATACTTTAATACACTAAGGTACATGGTTAATATACTACTAAGTCTCTGGGTACAGGGGACAGAATAAGAGAGATGTTGTAATTTTATTACAATCCCTGCTCGCTGGCATGCCCGTAAAGGGAAAAACACCAAAAATACTTTTATTACAGGTAATATATTGGAAAGATACAATGTTACTGGGCCCAAGAGCTAACACTCATACATGGATCAAGGATAACCAAAACGGACTTCACCTTTAAACTTGGTTAACCCCTCCCGGCACAATTCTTCCACCGCCCATTCTCCTCTTACCCCTATCCTCTTATCCCCCATTCTCACCCTTCCTTTGCATCCTGTCATGGAACAAGAACTACATTTTTGGTTCACACCCCTCTTTCCTTTGCAGCTTCTGCCTGTCAGTTCTTATTTCAGCTGCATGGAGTTTGCATACACATACTGTGCCTGTGTGACATGTAACTATGTTGCATTTCTTGCCTCTGGGCATGAAATCAGTGAGCTGCTACTGCAGTTTCTGAGATCCTCACCAGAATAGGCTAGTCTGCCCCCCCTCCTGTTTGTTCCGAGATAGTCTGCCCCAAGACTATTCCCTTTACCCACACTGCCCCTCACTTCCTTTTCCACCCTGGAGACAGTGAGTACAGGACCCTTCTCTGTTCATCTCCCATGGTGAGGCCATCTCTTTTTACCGGTTTCTAACTAATAATCACCACTACATACCATCCACAAGTATCTGTATTCTGCTGCTTTTCCCAATAAAGTGGAGGAAATATTACAGGGCTTGGAGTGATTTAAAAGGGAACTGAGTTAATGCTATCGGGAGCCATTCACACATCAAACGTGACCCTGGCTTCAGAAAACATCCTCTATCTCATTCTCACTCTTCCACTCACCTCCCTTCTTCATTCTCTCACTCCCCCCTCAAATAAAAATGCCCAACTTGGTTGGCTATGGTCCGGAGATGGAGCAGGGGAGGAACTGCGCTGGAGCAGCAGAAGACACTGGAAGTCATTGAAGGTTTCCGGGTCAAAGTGCTGAGGTGTTCTGCTCCCAGCCATCCTCTTCCTCTGCTCTCACTGCCCTGCTCCACTCTCACTGCAGGCCATCCTCTTCTGCTACCACCACCCGCCACCCTCATCTGCCCTGCTGCACTTACCCTGCCATTGTGTTTTCCGCTCTCATTACCCACCATCATCCTCCACTCCCTGCTGCTCACACAACCGTCCTCCTCCTCCACTGGTCAGCTTCACTTCCACTGCTCCTACCGTCACAAGCGGTTGTACATGTCCTGCATCTATATTTAAGTTTTTACTAATTGACTCACCAGAAAAAAAGTTGTGTAATGGCCTTTCTGAATGACGATAAATGCCCTCTATTCTCTTACTCTTAGCATGTAGGACTACTGTAGTCCTTGAAAATCTCTAGTCCCCAAATATTTGCCCAAGATCACATATGTGGCAACTTTGGGACCTTTGAGGCTCACATCCACTTCACAAAGTTCATCAAGATTTACCAGCTGTGTAATTGTCTCTAAAGGAATCCATGTTTTGCCATATTTGGCTTTAGTTATGCTCCCAAACATATAGCAACACTCTCTTAAGCAACTACATTGAAATACTGAATCAGCGCTAAGCAGCTATTTTTGCCTGCGTTATACGTTATACTTTGCTTGTAAACGAAATTGCTGAACTCATCTTTTTTTTTTTTATAAAACAAAAATTGGTGGGGTCTTTCATGAAGCAAAGTAGGACAGCTTCGCACATATCTGACCAGTACCTAAAAAGGGTAGCATATTTCACATGATTGTTGCTTTGCGTTTTTAAAGTGGTTTCTCAGCTTAGAGCAGTGTTAAGGTCTGTACTCTGTGCTTTGTGTGTGGGCGTAGCACCACAGGCCTTCTAGTTTTCTACGGGACAGCAATAACTAGCTTATTATAACTCACAGTGCTTTCTCCATCAGAGCCTATAGAAGCATTTGACACTCCACATGCGGCAATGTCATTAGAAAAAAATACTGGGGCTTTGTTTTGAATAAACTCAAGTAAATAATACAAAAATGTACCAAGTGAGAGCACAGTACAACAGGACATCTGTTAAAAGACACCTGCAGTAGTGAGATTTGTACTTGCTTCTCCTCTGGAAACCTTTTTAAATGATTTCTACTAAGCAGCCCAGCAGAAATTCAGAACTCCAAGGAAATAAGTATTGCCAGGCTAAGAGCAGGCTAATTTTATTTGTAGTAAGAATCTGGTTACAGTGCTTTTAAATTAGAGCAACAAATAATAAATCAAATTTACATGCTGCTGGAGAGATGGAATAATGAGAAACTACAATAAATAACAGTAAAATAGAACACAGCCAACAAAAGTTTTTTTATGGGCAGAAGTTATAGTCACAATTAGATATTGGTAATTTTACGTTTTTAAACTTTTGGTTGCTAGGGGACTCGGTAATGCAGGGCATAGTGGAGCTGGCAGTCTAGCAGTAAAACAAAAAGAACGATTCCTGCGCTCCTACCAATTAGGCTAAGATAAAATAATATTCTCATGAAAAGGGTATTTTGTTAAACCCTTTGGACAAAGCATTTGTAAGCCTGCATGCCACGTCAAGGCAACCCGTTTAACGCAGGTACGTACACTATACTGTATATACATGTAATAATTGTCCCATGGACTATATGTAAGGCCTATCTTTTTACCTGCAGCAAACTTCTATAGGGAGGAGCGCGGTATCATGTACAGTTTTTCAGTCTAGCAGTAGACCTAGTAACGATTTTACTATGAGATACATACCTGTAAAAACTGCTTCAACCCTTTGTTGCCAAAAGGGGCTTCAATACGTTAATATTACAAGTTCACGATGACGCCATACACGTGGACCCCGGCCCAAGTGCGGCCTGATCGCAGCCAAGTGCCACGCAGGGGTAATTTCCCATAAGGATTAACACAGCTTGGGTCACTGCTCCTGCTGCATTAATCCTACTGGGCCGCCATCAGTCTGGAAGAGCTGCGCAGAGAGAAGCGTTCCCTCTCTCTGTCCCCCTGCACAGCTCTTACAGGCGATCGCGGTTTTTATTTTTAATTTTAAAATACAGTAGGATTCAAGCAGGAGGTCCCTAGAGCTAAAATTTCAGATCCAGGAACCCTCTGCTTCCCGGGTAAAGGCCAACGTATCAGGTGCCGGTATCTCCAGCAAGTTTAAATGTCCCGCGTCACGGCTCACGTACGTTACATAGAATTGAAGCAGGGGGTCTCCGGAGCTTAACGGCATTACTTTCAAGTCCGGGGAACCCCCGCTACCCGAGGTACAGGCCTCTGCATGGGGTGCCGACATCTCCTGCAAGTGTAAATGTCTCGGTAATGAGGGCCGTGACGCAGGACATTTAAACTTGCGGCACCTGATACGAAGGCCTGTACCTCAGGAAGCAGGGGGCCTCCAGACCTGAAAGTAACGCGGTTAAGCTTCAGAGACCCCCTGCTTCAATCCAACGTAATAACATTTGAAATAAAAACAGCACGATCGCCTGTAAGAGCAGTGCAGGGAGACATAGAGAGGGACTGGTTCTCTGCAGCGCTTTAAAACTGATGCGGCCCAGTAGGATTAACGCAGCGGAAGTCCCTTTCAGAAACAGGGAGCCCCGCTGCATTAATCCTTATGGTAAATTAGTTCACTGAGTTTTTGGGTGTGGCACTGGATATCTTCTGTTGCCGCACTATTGTAATAAAGTCTTACACAAAACATTTGAGCATAATAAACTGTTTATTTGCAGATTGCAAACGTACAACGTTTCGGGAATCTCCCATCCTCAGGTGAAATATATGCATAAATCTGTGACAAAGTGAATAAACTTATATACCCCTGCTCCTATCTCCTGTCTCTGTCCTTTTTGGGTGTGGGGAAGCTGCGATCGGGCCACGGTCAGGCTCCCTTCAGCTGCAGTTTCCTTGCGCCCAAATTTCAGGTAAAGGAGACGGCATGTGTAGCAGCTGGGGATCATTGTGTCACCACAGAGAGACTTTTAGACTTGCAGCACCTCAGATGTGGAAGATTTTTGGGGGCCAAATAAAAAAGGTAAAAGGAATGGTGCATAGAGATGCAGAATGTGACACATCTCATTATACTGTACTGTATGTACCATGTAACTCCTCCCCCTCACCTCCTACTGACACTCCCCCAGGTGAAAGCTCGGGCAGGCAGATGCAAAATTGATGCAAACTGTCTTGATACAAGGTACAGAATGCAAATCACCTGCTGAAGCCATTCCACCATTGCCCGCTACAGCCATTCCACCATTGCCCGCTACAGCCATTCCGCCATCACCCACTACAGCCATTCCACCTTTGCCCGCTACAGCCATTCCACCATCACCCACTACAGCCATTCCACTATTGCCCGCTACAGCCATTCCATCATTGCCCACTACAGCCATTCCACTATTGCCCGCTACAGCCATTCCATCATTGCCCGCTACAGCCATTCCACCATTGCCCGCTACAGCCATTCCACCATTGCCCGCTACAGCCATTCCACCATTGCCCGCTACAGCCATTCCACCATTGCCCACTACAGCCATTCCACCATCGCCCGCTACAGCTACCACCATCACCCACTACACCATTCAACCATCGCCTGCTACAGCCATTCAACCATCGCCCGCTACAGGCATTCCACCATCGCCCGCTACAGCCAGTCCACCATCGCCTGCTACAGCCATTCAACCATCGCCCGCTACAGGCATTCCACCATCGCCCGCTACAGCCATACCACCATCGCCTGCTTCTAGGAGATGGTAAGTTTTAGTGGTTAGGGTATGGGGTTAGTTTTAGGGGTTTTAGCGGTTAGGGCAGGGAGCTAACTTTAGGAGTTTTAGTGGCTAGGGTAGAGGGTTAACTGTGGGGGGGTTAGTAGTTAGGGGAGTAACTTTAGGGGATTTAGTAGTTAGGGTAGAGAGAGCTAACTTTAGGGGTTTTAGTGGTTAGGGAAGAGGGTTAACTTTAGGGGCTTTAGTGGTTAGGGGTCTAAGGGGTTAAAGTAAGGGGTTAGGGTAGGGTTTTTTAGGGTAAGAGTTAAGGTTAGGCACTTACCTTAGCGGTGAAGCGGCTAATGGCGACAGGTCACGGCAAGGTGAGTCACGCCAAGGTGCCGGCGGTCATTTGGTCGTGGTAACACGGCCGCGCCAAAAAGTCCTAGACTGCTAAGTAAGGTGTCATAATGACTAAACTAACATAACTTGTTTTGGAAAGTTACTTTATCTCCCTGTGCTGCATGGACTAATACTTGATTGCAATTTATTTTCTCAGTGCAGGAAAAGAAAAAAAAAATTCAAGCAAGGACGGACATAAACAAAGAGGGAAGCTGAAAAGAGACGAGATTATTTTTTCTTTCACCAAATGGCACTGCACCTTTACAACATACTGACCATCCTTCATTTATGAGGGAGAATCTCTGAGTTTTAGGTGAAAAATATACAATGTTTTTGCTGTCTTCCTGAAAACAATTCCCTCATCCAATGCATGTTTTAGGAATATTTGTGATTTATATGCAGGGGATTTCTAAAAGGTGCTTCCTAATATACGTTTCACGTACTATACCTACTGTACTCTGCAACTGATGCAAAACGATCACATGCATAGCATAACATACTCATAAGCATGAAAGCAAACGAGAATGAGAAGATCCTCTGTAAACTAGTAAATAACTTGCTACACTTTATTACGAAATATTGCAATGCATAATTCAGAATTAACGCCAAAAAGATGTCACATTAAGTGGAACACTAGTACTGCACATCTTTAACTGAAAGATTAGTCAATCTTTACCTTGTTCATTGTTGTAATACCCTACAGCATAGCTGAGGCCAACTCCAGTACAAAAGTGGCTAGATAGAACACCTATTAACCAAGTGGTGTAGTCGAAATTGTTTTGTGTTAAAGATGAATCCAGGTCATCGGGTAGCATTCTCTTATCTACAATCAAAGATATGGTTTTGCTGCACAGGTACAAATCCAGTGCACAAGACATGGCAAGAGTACAACAATTACCTTAAAAAGTACTGCCACCACACACATCTGTCCATCTTTGATGTTGTCAACAACAAAAAAACCACAACTACAAAGCTCTAACAGAACAGGAAAACCCCACCGCAAACATTTCTCTTCTATACATATGTTGATTATGCTTGAGAAGGATACCGTTTTTGATTACAGAACGTTCTATGATTCTATTGTGACGTTTCTCTGTGAAAATTCATATTGAAATAAAAGTCAATGCTAGTCATTATGCAGAGATCTCTATGTGAGTCACTTTATGGTGTACCTTATTAGAAGTGTACTTGTTTTTCTGTAATGAGCATGGAAGATTATGCCAGCACAGGACTTTGTTTCGGGATGACGCCTATGCTGTACATGTATGCAAAAAGAACCTCCCACATAGGGTGGGAAAATGTAACCAGCAAGGGTGGTTGGCTTACAGCTTAAATAGTATTATTTTACCAGAGTAATTGTCCTAGGTTTCATTAGCAAACATTTAAACCGTGTGCCCTTCAGAAAATCCCCCCTTTATAGTCCTTTTGTGCATTTAGGCCTGGTTTTAGGATGACAAAAAGGGAAACATTGGGGTTAGTTCATTTAAGTGATGAGGTTGAATGTAACCTGTGCTATTCCTTGGAGTGTCAAGTACTCATTAGGTAATGACTTCAACTAAGCATTTCCTCTAAATGCTGGTCAGTCTCTCACATCAGTTTTGAGGAATTTTGGCCCATTCTTCCATACAGAACTGTTTCAACTCAATGATATTTGAGGGCTTCCTTGCATGGACAGTTCACATCAGGTCCACAACATTTTGATGGAGTTTAGGTCCGTACTTTTTACTAGGCTATTCTAAAATGCGGAATTTCTTCTTTTGCAGCCATTCTTTTGTAGATCTGCTTGTATGTTTAGGATCATTGTCTTCTGCGTGACACACTTCCGCATCACCTTCAGCTCAGGAACAGATTGGTCTGACATTCTCCTCTAGAAACTTCTGTTACAATGCACAATTCATGATTGTGTCAATGATGGCATGCTGTCCAGGTCCTGATGCAGCAAAGCTGCCCCAAACCATCACACTCACACCACCATACTTGACGGTTGGGATGAGATTCTTCTGTTCCAACGCAGTGTTTAGTTTTCACCAAACATACCATTTCTCATTGACGTAAACAAGTTCTACCTTTGACTTGTCTGTCCAGAGAACATTGTTCCAGAAGTCTTGTGGATCAACTATGTGCTCTTTGGAGAACTTCAGACAGGCATCAAAATTATTTTTAAAAAGCAGTGGTTTCCTCCTGGCTATCTTTATATGAACACCATTCTAAATCAGTCTTTTTCTGATATTTTAGTCATGGACACTCATATTAGCCAAGGTGAAAGTGGTCTGCAGATCCTTCGATAATACTCTGGGGTTCTTTGTGACTTCTTTGATGATTTGGCAGTTTATTCTTGGAAAGATTTGGGTATTATAACCACTCCTGGGTAGAGTGACTGTGGTCTTGAACTTTCTCCATTTGTAGACCAATCCATCTGTCTGACAGTGGATTGGTGGAGCCTCACAGCCGTAGAAATTGTTTTATAACCCTTTCTAAACTGATGAGCATCAATAACTGCTTTTCTGAGGTCCTCAGAGATTTCTTTAGATCATGGCATGGCATGATATGTTTTCATGTATTGTTGGGGTGTTTAGATGCTTATGTATTTATTTTATTCTTGTGTATTTTTGGCCTTAATGATTTGTATTAGGTTGACCATTGACTGCTATAGTGACTTGTCATGCCCATATTATATTGGCTTGATGTACCACTGTGTCAACCAATGGGTAGAGGGTGGGTATAGTGGGCCTGGGGTGGGTGATTATGCCTCCCTGGTGGATAGCGGGGGAGGGTGGGTTAATTAATCGTTTATTAATCGCTACAGTGATTAAGGGGTTAGGAGCCATTAGATTGCATTTTTTCATGTACTCTTGCTGGCAACGGAGGATATAGACCTGGAGTATGCTGACGTGGACACCCTTCATGATGGCAGGGGTAAGTAGAAAGTTTTATTTACTTTATTTATGCTGGCTGGCAAATGTTTCATTTTATAATGGGCAAATTAGCTATTTTCCATATCTGGATAATAGTTATTTTGTCCATTAATGTACTGTATGTGTTGTGGGGGGTTGTTGGGGGTAGAGAAGGTGGCTAGTAGTGTTGTTGTGTTTTTGAATATTTATTGTGTATAGCGAGGATGGGTGAAGTTGGTATTTGGCCCTTGGTGGGTGTTTATTCCTACCGCGTGGGTAGCGGGAGGGGTTAACCCCTTCATTACCCTAGTAGTATTAACCGTAACGATAATGAAGGGGTTAACTCCACCCGCAACCCCACCGCAAGTCCTAAACACCCACCAGGGGCCAAATACCACCTTGACCCATCCCCGATACCCACAATAAACATGGCACTGGTAGTTAACCCCTGCATTGCCTTAGCGGTCATCCGCTAAGGTAGTGAATTTGCCTGTAAATGCATTTTTATTGCATGGGATTCATGCCGGGGGTCTCCGGTGCTGATATTAATGGGTATCAGCTCCGGAGACTCCCGGCATCAATCGATGCAGGAAAAAAGCATTTTTTTTTCTAAGTCCTCTCTCGCCGGCTTCTCAGCAGGTTCTTTCCAGCCTCACGTCAACTTTTCCTGGTGTGAGGTTTTTGGGAGAAACTCGCCATTCTAGAGTTGTAATTAGTCACGATAAGCTAATCGAGGCTACTAGAATTGCACGTGTTTCAGAACCTGCCGATAAGTGGATTATCGCCGCTCACCCGGCGATCTGTTTTGGACAGCTGAAAAAATTGGCTATTCATGCCTTTATCGCCCACTTATCGAGGTTTACTGAATAGCAGTAGGCATTGTGTCTGAAAAAGCCTCGATAAGTGCTTATCAAGGCTTATAGAATAGGCCCCATAGTTTTGTTTCAAAAGACATGGAATTGATTAATATAACCCCTATTGGATATTTAAGAAAAGACTGGTTTTGATTCAAGAAGTTTATCGTTGAAAAACTATGGAATTTCCGTAATTATCATTGGGGTTCACAAACTTTATCTCGTCACTGTGTGTGTGTATATATAAAATATGTATTCTAACAACTTAAAAACAATACAATCTATCTCCAAGCAATCCCCAATGTAAAAAGGCCAGTTTGAAATCTTTGAGGTTTCGTTATTTGAGAAGCAGAGGTCACTTTAACATTTCCAGGGAAATAGTGAGCATAAGCCATGTACTTGTACCAAAATCCCATGTCGACCTGCTGTGCTTTAATGTCTAATTTTGTAATATAAAAGCCACCTGAAACAAGAAAAACTTTAGCAAAGTTTGATGGTAGATTTTAACTTTTAAAGTTGTGACCTTCAACTGAATGTCTCTACCATAAAAAAAACCCAACTTTTGAATACTGTGCTGATGTTTAAGACCAGATATAGGAAAATCTTTCTTACAAAGTAAAAAGCTTGTGTCAGTGGAGGATCTGTGAGCTGAATGTAACTATAGTATATATGCTATTGTACATGTTCACAGGTTAGCATTGTTAAAGAAAATAGAAAAGAACTGTTTAATTATGGTCTCTTTAAAAGAGGAAGCTAAGTAGATTTGTATAAAATACAGATGTACGGGATGTGTTATTGTTTCATTCCCAGCAAAAAGCATAAGTAGCAAATATTTTAAAAATTGAGTTTATCTTTCGGCATCAACCAAATGGATTTTGTAAACTGCACCAAATTACTGATTTTGTTTACAGCAAAGTTTACAATGACTTTACAATTTTTCTGAATTTGTGAATAACAGATATTACAAGTGTGCAATGTGAACAAAGAGGAGAATATTGCGGGATTTAAAAGGTTTTTAATCTATAGGTTCTTGTAAGAGATGTGTGCAGAGGTATGCACAAGTTTTAGGGCAAAATTATAGCTTTAAAACCAGAGACAGAACATGAAACACAGGCAGAGCCCAGTGCTACATCCAATGACAGAAATACACAGTACAGTGCCTAAATATATATATATTAGAGAAACAAGAGAAAAAGCGCACGATCCATGTGTAAAATCTGGTAACAAAATTTTAATAAAAAATCACAAGACAAATGCACACTCACAATTTGTCAATGCAAATTAAGCATTGTATGGGTAAACCCATGCGCCAACAAGTAGCTGCTCGCCGAATGTTTACTTCAGTACATCAGAACTCACTGCTACCGGTTCATCACAGTCAGATGTCACTCTGGAAATTCAGGTATACAGTCTGATGTTCCAGTATTAGATGCTGTGTGTGGCTCAGGGAACGTCCTCCCTCTCCTGGCAGCAGACGCACGAGCTATTCCACCAAACGTAGCTCCTTGAAACCACGTGCCCTACATGTACGTTTTTCTTCCGATTGACGGATTTCATCAGGGGATAACGTGCATTCTAATTTGGCTACTATTTAAAAGAGTTTCCATCCAATTGAAAAATTCAAGTAAAATACACCCAATATTGCCCTAAATTGGGTCATCTGTACTAACCATATTGAGTTGTAATTGAACTACTTTGTACATATTAACTAATAACTATATAAAACATAATGATGTAGATAAGATGAAATATAATCAAAATACAGACATACATAGATTTCACATTTATAAGCATGTAACTGCAAATATATATTAAAAACAACGTAATCAACTTGTTTTAGAAGTTGCTATGTTTATATTAAATTGTTATCCTATATTAATTGGTAAATGAATAATAGATAATTGCAGTCACATGATTGTGAAGCAACACTTTTGAATGTATAATCTGGAATTAATAAAATGACAGAGACATAGAAATTCATTATTACAATGTTAGTAAATGTTTACTCTTATTTAGATGCATATATAGTAATATTATTGCATCATTATGATATAGGCTTTTTTTTGGATAGAATAGATATAATGAAATAAACATATAAGTGCGATATAAGATGATTGTTTTCAAATAATACAATTAACCGTTTAAACACTGTGTTGAATAGCATGTATCTTAATAAAAAAATATATATATATATATATATATACACACAGTGTTCAACAAACCTATTCCCCCGCATGCCCAGGGCGAGTGGATTTGACCTCGTGGCGAGCTCCTTATGGCCGCCCAAGCAGCGCACGTGTTCTTTTTTTTTCTGATTGGCTGACAGGACTTGGCGGGCTGCCAAGATTTTTTTTTCCATCCAGGCTAACGCAGGCGCATCCTCTTCCTGCTGCTTGAAGAGGTTAGTACTCAATTGCATCTCCCGGTCCCTGCTTCCCCTCCCTGTCCCTGTGTCTGCCTGCGGGGTGGGTGATGGTAGCGGGGGTGGGTGATGGTAGCGGTGTTGTTCCCCCTTCCCCAAGTCCTCGCTTCCCTTCAGGTTCCTGTGTCTACCTGTGAGGTGGGAGATGGTAGCGGGGGTGTGACCCCCCCCCCCGAGGCCCCGCTTCCCCCCTGGCTGCCCGCTCGGGGCGGAAGATGAGCACGCAGGGGGGGTTGGTGGGGGGATGGGGGGTGATGGGGAGCATGGTGCTGGTCGCGGCCTTTCCGCTCTTCCTTTCTACCCCCCCTCGAGTCCCAGGGGTTCCCCTGGCTGGCCGCACTAACTGCTGCCCCTGGCTTTTCCCTCTCCGCTCTCCTCCTCCTCCCTCCTAGGAGCGTGCGTGCAGTCCTCGCTGCCTGTGAGCTGAGGAGGGGTGGCAGGGGGGGGTCATCTGTGGTGTCGGCTTCTTCTGTAAACTTTCATGTGAGCTACTGGAGGTGAGGGGGGGAGGGAGCTGCTGCTTCTTCTGCTCAATGGTGTGTGTGTGTGTGTGTGTGTGTGTGTGTGTGTGTGTGTGTGTGTGTGTGTGTGTGTGTGACAGACAGACAGACAGTGTGTGTGTGTGTGTGTGTGTGTGTGTGTGTGTGTGTGTGTGTGTGTGTGTGTGTGTGTGTGTGTGTGTGTGTGTGTGTGTGTGTGTGTGTGTGTGTGTGTGTGTGTGTGTGTGTGTGTGTGTGTGTGTGTATGCCGGATCTTACCTGATCTGCAGTCCCTCAATGTCCAGCAGTGTAGGTTATTTCGGTGTAGTATAGGGCAGTTAAGATATATAGGGTAAATAAGATATCCAGAGTGTGAGAGAGAGAGACAGTGGGTGAGAGAGAGAGAGAGAGAGAGAGAGAGAGAGAGAGAGACACACACACACACACAGAGCAGCACACACACAGAGAGAGACAGAGAGAGAGAGACACACACAGAGAGAGAGAGAGAGAGAGAGAGAGAGAGAGAGAGACACAGAGAGAGACACAGATAGAGAGAGAGAGAGAGAGACAGAGAGAAAGAGAGAGACACAGAGAGAGAGAGAGAGAGACAGAGAGAGACAGAGAGAGAGACACAGAGAGAGAGAGAGAGACAGAGAGAAAGAGAGAGACACAGAGAGGTAGAGAGACACACAGAGAGGAAGAGAGACACAGAGAGAAAGAAAGAGACACCGAGAGAAAGAGAGAGACACAGAGAGAAAGAGAGAGACACACCAAGAAAGAGAGACACACCGAGAAAGAGAGAGACACACCGAGAAAGAGAGAGACACACCGAGAAAGACACACCGAGAAAGAGAGAGACACACCGAGAAAGAGAGAGACACACCGAGAAAGAGAGAGACACACCGAGAAAGAGAGAGACACACCGAGAAAGAGAGAGACAATGAGAGACACAGAGAGATTGAGAGACAATGAGAGACACAGAGAGATTGAGAGACAAAGACAGAGAGAGTGCGACAGGGAGAGGGTGAGGGCGACAGGGAGAGGTTGACACAGGGAGAGAGCAACAGGGAAAGGGTGACACAGGGAGAGGGTGACACAGGGAGAGGGTGCCACAGGGAGAGGGTGCCACAAGGAGAGGGTGCCACAGGGAGAGGGTGCCACAGGGAGAGGGTGCAACAGGGAGAGGGTGCAACAGGGAGAGGGTGCCACAGGGAGAGGGTGCCACAGGGAGAGGGTGCCACAGGGAGAGGGTGCCACAGGGAGAGGGTGACACACTCACAGACACACACTCACAGACACACACACAAACACTCACAGACTCTCTCACACACACTCACAGACACACACTCACAGACTCACACAAACACTCAGACACAAACACTCACAGACGACACTCACAGACGACACTCACAGACGACACGACACACACACACACACCGACACTCACACACACAAACACTCACAGACAAACATACACAGACACACAAACACACACACCCACCCACACTCACAGACACACACAGACACACACATCCACACACAGACACACACACCCACACTCACAGACACACACACACACACACACACACAGACACTCACACACAGACACTCACACACAGACACTCACACACAGACACTCACACACACCCACACACACACACTCACTCACAGACACACAAACACTCAGACACAAACACTCACAGACTCAAACACACACACTCACAGACACACACTCAGACTCACACAAACACTCAGATACAAACACTCACAGACTCAAACACACACACACTCACAGACGACACTCACAGACGACACTCACACACACAGACAGACAGACAAACACACACAGACAGACACACACACACAGACAGACACTCACACACACAGACACTCACAGACAAACACACACTCAGACACACAAACACACACACACCCCCACACTCACAGACACACACATCCACACTCACAGACACACACACTCACAGACACACACTCACAGACACACACATCCACACTCACAGACACACACACTCACAGACACACACACTCACAGACACACACTCACAGACACACACTCACAGACACACACTCACACATAGACACTCACACACACTCACAGACACCCACACACATGCTCACCCACACTCACTCACAGACACACAAACACTCAGACACACACACACACACTCACACACAGACACTCACACACACACTCACACACAAACACACACCCACACTCACAGACACACACACTCACAGACACACACACACACACACACACACACACACACACACACACACACACACACAGACACTCACACACAGACACTCACACATAGACACTCAAACACACTCACAGACACCCACACACATGCTCACCCACACTCACTCACAGACACACACATAGACACTGTGACAGAAACCAGGGGATGGTAATAAATTCCATATATAGGGCTCCCAGGACACTGAACAGTTTCTATCCTGTCTGGCCTGGGAGTGCAGCCTTATAATACATGCACTCCATCCCACAGTTTTGGGCAAGCGCTGGAACTGAGGGATTTCTGTCACCTGTCATGCTAATTAGAAATCAGGTATGTAAGACTGATTTCCTGTTTGCTCTTGTCTCTTCTCCAGAGCCTGGAAGGCTGCTGAACACAGTAGGGAGAAGCCCCTTCCCCACACAGGTTCAATTGTTCTATTCATTTGGCTAACTCTGCAAAAGTACCTTGTTTTGTTGTTGGAAAGTGGAAAAGCCACTTCCACCCTGAGTTAGGGAAATCTAAGTTAAGTTATCGCTCAGGTGAGCAGTTTTTGTTTTGATGTGTTTTGTTGTATGCACTGTGGCAGTCTCAGTGCCTGGGACTGAATAAACCAGGCACAGCCTGTTTAAAGGAACAGTACGTGACGCCTCCTCATTTAACCTACCCCAAAAGACCGTGTTCTAACCGTCCCGGACAAGCAGCGGAGCCCCGGCGTAAGCCGTTTGTCACATATGGTGGAGAATGCGGGCAGAACACTAAAAGGTCTGGGGGTTAAAGAACTTTAAAGAAAAAAAAAAAGAAAGTTTTTTTTCTCTCTCTCCAAACAAGATGGAAGACGTGGTGAGTGCGCTGGAACGCAATGTCGCTGTCCAGAAAGACGCGAATGAAGCCCAGCAACAGGCGAGTGAAACCCAGCGACAGCTGTTAATAAACCAGCAAGAGACTAATGCAATCCTGCAACAGGCGAATGCAAACCAGCAACAGCTGCTAATAGCCCAGCAAGAGATTAATGCAAACCAGCAACAGGCGAATGCAAACCAGCAACAGGCGAATGCAAACCAGCAACAGACGAATGAAGCCCTGCAAAACGCGAATGCAAACCAGCAAGAGACAAACCGCTTGCTGAGAGAGGAGCAACAGCGGTTCGCTCAGGGCTTACAGGAGGAACTCGAGATCCTGAGGGGGACTATCAGTAACCTTCCACTGGCAGCGGCAGCCCCAGTTCCGAAAATGACCAGGGCAAGCCACTACCTTCAGAAGATGGGACCCTCGGATGATGTGGAAGCCTATCTTCTCACGTTTGAACGCACGGCACAGAGAGAGGGATGGCCAGAAGCTGAGTGGGCTGGTCTAATCGCACCCTTCCTAAGCGGCGAACCCCAGAAGGCTTACTTTGATCTAGAGCCAGCCGAAGCTAACGTCTATGCAAAATTGAAGTTCGAGATCCTCGCCCGCCTCGGCGTAACCACGGCTGTTCGCGCCCAAAGGTTTCACGCATGGTCCTTCACGATGGATAAAGCCACCCGAAGCCAGATGTACACTACCGACACACTTTATTGAAGTGTGGTCGGTACCGCAAGCCGGGAAATCTCCCGGCTTGCTAGTGGCCGCCCCTCGGCGTGCCGCGCGTCATAGACGCGCGGTCACGCGTCATCGGGAGCGTGCGCCCGCTGCATGCGTGTCCAGGGGCTCCCCGAGGGAGCCCTGGTGTCCCGCGATCGCGGGACAGCGGCAGGGGGTTCCGGGGGACCCGGCGGACCCGGCAGCGGTAGGGAGAGCGCCCCGATCGGAGGGCGCTCTTCCGCTGCTTCGGCGTGCGCCCGTCACACTCGGGCGCGCGCCAGGCTACTGCTGCGGCACAGAACGGGCAAATGCTCGAATAAACTGTGCCGCAGCAGTATGACCTCATCCACCTCGCCCGGAAGTGGCTACAACCCGAGATCAACTCAGCAAGCCACATCGTGGAACGGTTGGTCATGGACCAGTTCTTGAGGAAACTTCCCTCTGCCTTACGCCATTGGGTCAGTCGGAGTGACCCCCACAATGCGGATGAGCTTGTGGCCCTCGTAGAAAGGTACAATGCAGCAGAAGAGCACCCGCAACCCACAGTCGTGGAGCAACCCCACTACCCGAGGTTCCAGGACTCTTCCAGAGACGGTAAAAGGGTACCGGGGTTAAGGGGAGCTGAAGAGCGACGACCACCTTCACGCAGCACCAGCAACAGTGGTTCGCACACTAAGGGCAATAGCCAACATGGGGAGCCGGGAAAAGGCTCTAAGTGGGACACAGACTATGTACCTAAATGTGTAAATTGTCATGAGAGGGGCCACACAGCAAAAATCTGCCCACTAAATGATGAGCCCATGCAATGCAACAGCGTGGAACCTTATTCGCTGTTGTCCCAATGTATGCGCCCTAGCCCAGAGGACCCCTTGAATAACCATCTGTGGGCATTTGTAAAGGTTAATGGTAGGAGGGTTCGGGCACTTCTGGACTCTGGGAGCATGGTCACACTAGTGTCCGAATACCTCTTGCCCATTAAGAAGAAACAGGGAAACAGTTCACAAAGAATGGCAATTTGTTGTATACATGGGGATAATCATGAATATTCCACTGTTGATGTTTTTTTTGAAACAGAGTTTGGTTCTTTAGATTTCAAGGTGGGTATTGTACCCAAACTGGCACATGATGTGTTAATAGGGACCGACTTTCCCCATTCTCTAAAAATGTGGTCCCCCGCTCAGAATAGCGCCCAGAGTTCAATAGCGGACCATAACGAAGTATTAGAAGAAATAAATCCTTTCCCGTTTTCAGAAATGGAGGTTGACGAGGGCCCAAATAAGAAGGGGGAAAAGGAGGAGTGCTGTAAAATTCCCTTCCCCATCACTACTTTGGTAGGGAATACCCCAAATCAGGATGTTGATCAGACACTTACCACCCCAGAACCGGATAAGACCCTCGCTGACCTAGAGGTCAGTCCTGGGAGTTTTAAGAAGGCCCAGTGGGAGGACCCCACATTAGAGGTAGCAAGGGGAAATATACGGGACCTGAATAGTACTCTTGGCCAACCAGATAGGTCGCTTGCCTACCCCTACTTCGAGGTAGAGAACGACCTAGTATATCGGGTTGATAAAAGAAAATCAGTTACAACTAAACAATTGTTGGTACCACGGACATTCCGTAACGTAGTATTACACCTCGCACATAGTCATCCATTGGGGGGACACCTAGGGGTGGAAAAGACAAAAGAAAAGGTTCTCCGAAGCTTCTATTGGCCTGGGGTTCTGGCAGAAATTACGAATTATTGTTCCTCATGCCCAGCATGTCAGATCACCGCCCCGTTCAAGGCGTACCGCAGCCCATTGGTACCCCTTCCCATAATAGAGGTACCATTTGACCGGATTGCTATGGATCTAGTAGGACCCCTAATAAAGTCTGCTAGGGGACATCAGCATATATTGGTAATATTAGATTATGCCACCCGATATCCGGAGGCAGTTCCCCTACGTAGCACCTCTGCCAAAAACATAGCAAAAGAGTTAGTAGTTCTGTTTTCCCGGGTTGGAATTCCTAAAGAGATTCTATCTGACCAGGGAACACCGTTTATGTCCCAAGTAACAAAAGAGTTATGTAAACTCCTAAAAATCAAGCATCTCAGAACCTCAGTCTATCATCCACAAACAGATGGTTTAGTGGAAAGGTTCAATAAAACCTTAAAGAGCATGTTACGGCGGGCGGTCGATAAAGATGGGAAAAACTGGGATTGTTTGTTACCGTACCTGTTATTTGCCATTAGGGAAGTTCCCCAATCATCCACAGGCTTCTCCCCGTTTGAACTATTGTATGGCCGACACCCAAGGGGCTTACTGGATATAGCCAAAGAGACTTGGGAACACGAGGTTATCCCTTACAGAAGTGTAATAGAGCATGTTGCCCAGATGCAGGACCGCATTGCTGCAGTCCTACCCATAGTGAGGGAACACATGGAGAAAGCTCAAGAAGCACAGAGGAATACGTATAATAAGGGTGCTAGGGTCAGAATTTTTTTTCCAGGTGATAGGGTACTAGTTCTGGTTCCCACCGTGGAAAGTAAATTCCTTGCTAAATGGCATGGGCCATATGAGGTCTTGGAAAGAGTGGGAGAAGTAAATTATAAGGTAAGACAGCCAGGTAGGAGGAAACCTGAGCAAATTTACCATATAAACCTACTCAAGCCCTGGAAAGATAGAGAAGTCTTGTCAACCCTAGTAATCCCAGGTCCGTCAGAGAGTCAAGAAACTGACCCAGAGGTTAGCATAGCTGAAACCCTGTCCGTTCATCAGAAACAAGAGGTTCAGAATTTAGTGAGCAGAAACAAAGAAATCTTCTCTACACAGCCAGGTAGAACTAGCGTAATTGAACATGACCTAGTCTCTGAACCGGGGGTCCGAGTTAACCTTAAACCGTACCGAATCCCAGAGGCCAAAAGAGAGGCTATAAGTTTAGAGGTTAAAAAAATGCTAAAACTAGGCGTAATTGAGGAATCCCAAAGTGGGTGGAACAGCCCTATAGTCTTAGTCCCAAAGCCAGATGGTACAACAAGGTTTTGTAATGACTACCGGAAACTAAACGCGGTGTCAAAATTTGATACTTACCCTATGCCCAGGGTAGATGAACTTGTAGAGAGACTGGGCAAAGTCCGATATCTCACAACCCTAGACCTAACAAAAGGGTACTGGCAGGTTCCCCTCACAGAAAGGGCAAAAGAAAAGACAGCCTTCTCAACCCCAGACGGCCTCTTTCAGTATAGGGTGCTGCCTTTTGGCTTACATGGAGCTCCCGCCACATTCCAAAGAATGATGGATAAAATTTTAAAACCACATGCTCGGTATGCTGCTGCCTACCTGGATGATGTGGTAATCCATAGTGAAGATTGGCAATCCCACCTTCCAAAGGTCCAAGCTGTGCTCGACGCAGTTCGGTCTGCTGGACTAACTGCTAACCCCGCTAAATGCACCATTGGTCTGGAGGAGGCCAAGTATCTGGGGTATTCAAACCCCAAACACTCAAAGTGGAGGCGATACAAGGTTGGCCAAGGCCAGTTACAAAAAAACAAGTAAGCACCTTTTTGGGGTTAATTGGGTACTATAGAAGGTTTATTCCCAATTTTGCGACTAAGGCAACCCCACTAACCGACCTCACAAAAGCAAGAGGACCGCTTATGGTAAAGTGGTCCCCCGAAACCGAACAGGCCTTTAGAAGCCTGAAAGAAGCTCTCTGTGCCCAACCAGTGTTGGTCACACCTGACTTCTCCAAAGAGTTCGTAGTCCAAACCGACGCATCTGAGGTAGGGCTGGGGGCGGTACTCTCCCAGGAGTCTCAAGGTGAGGAACACCCCATCCTTTATTTAAGTAGGAAACTAAATCCCCAGGAGAAAAATTACTCCATAGTAGAGAAAGAGTGTCTCGCAATAAAGTGGGCTGTAGAGACGCTCAAATACTACCTGTTGGGGAGAAAATTCCGGTTGGTCACAGATCATGCACCCCTTACCTGGATGTGTCAAAACAGGGAAAAGAATGCTAGAGTGACCAGGTGGTTCCTAAGCCTACAACCCTTTAAATTTTCTGTGGAACACAGGTCAGGGCACAAACATGGCAATGCTGACGGGTTGTCAAGGATGCACTCCCTAATATCCATGGTCGCTCATCCCTCAGGGTCTGAGCTGGGGGGGAGGATATGTGACAGAAACCAGGGGATGGTAATAAATTCCATATATAGGGCTCCCAGGATACTGAACAGTTTCTATCCTGTCTGGCCTGGGAGTGCAGCCTTATAATACATGCACTCCATCCCACAGTTTTGGGCAAGCGCTGGAACTGAGGGATTTCTGTCACCTGTCATGCTAATTAGAAATCAGGTATGTAAGACTGATTTCCTGTTTGCTCTTGTCTCTTCTCCAGAGCCTGGAAGGCTGCTGAACACAGTGGGGAGAAGCCCCTTCCCCACACAGGTTCAATTGTTCTATTCATTTGGCTAACTCTGCAAAAGTACCTTGTTTTGTTGTTGGAAAGTGGAAAAGCCACTTCCACCCTGAGTTAGGGAAATCTAAGTTAAGTTATCGCTCAGGTGAGCAGCTTTTGTTTTGATGTGTTTTGTTGTATGCACTGTGGCAGTCTCAGTGCCTGGGACTGAATAAACCAGGCACAGCCTGTTTAAAGGAACAGTACGTGACGCCTCCTCATTTAACCTACCCCAAAAGACCGTGTTCTAACCGTCCCGGACAAGCAGCGAAGCCCCGGAGTAAGCTGTTTGTCACAACACTCACACACACTCACAGACACCCACACACCCACACACACAAACACACACACAGACATACTCACCCACACTCACTCACAGACACACAAACACTCAGACACACACACCCACACTCACAGACACACAAACACACACACACACACAAACAAACACTCACAGACACACACTCACTGGGTGGGTGACTGGGTTTATATTCATTGGAAGGGAGGGGGCCTACCTGTTCCTCCAGGGCCTGCTTGTCCTCCACATGCTGCTCCACATGCCAGGGGATCAGGCTGGAGTTGCGGAAGGATCGGGGGTATGGGGGGGCCAGCGGGAGGATGGGGGGGGGCAGCGGGAGGATGGGGGGGGCCAGCGGGAGGATGGGGGGGCCAGCGGGAGGGTCGGGGGGCCAGCGGGAGGATCGGGGGGCCAGCGGGAGGATAGAGGGGCCAGCGGGAGGATCGGGGGGCCAGCGGGGGGGTCAAGGTGCCAGCGGGAGGATCGGGGGGCCAGCGGGGGGGGGTCAAGGTGCCAGCGGGAGGATCGGGGGGCCAGCGGGGGGGTCAAGGTGCCAGCGGGAGGATCGGGGGGCCAGCGGGGGGTCAGGGTGCCAGCGGGAGGATCGGGGGGCCAGCGGGGGGGGTCAAGGTGCCAGCGGGAGGATCGGGGGGCCAGCGGGGGGGGTCAAGGTGCCAGCGGGAGGATCGGGGGGCCAGCGGGAGGATCGGGGGGCAGCGGGTCAATCTGGGGGCCAGCGGGAGGATGGGGGGGGGGCAGCGGGAGGATCGGGGGGGCCAGCAGGAGGATCGGGGGGCAGCGGGAGGATCGGGGGGGGGGGCAGCCGGACAGGCGCACGGCCGCCAACCTCCCCGATGGGAAACGTGGCAAGCTGCGTGTGCGCCCAGGCTGCAGCCAGGAGGGGGGTCAGGGGGAGGTCAGGCAGCCAGACATTCGGGCATTAGTTGCGCAGGGAACGGTGGTGAGCAGGGAACAGCCGCACTGCCACACCAACCTCCCTGATGGGCATCGTGGCCGGGAACTCCACGTGCCGCCCCCCCTCCAACGCATGCGCGCACCCCCCTCGCGCCCAGGCTGCTTCCCTTCTTCCCTGCTCCTATTACCCTGCCCACGCGGGTGCCAAAGGAGCGTGGGACGGAGGGGAAGCGCCTACCTTGTCATCCAGCCCTGGGCAGCAAGCGGGGTGGGGCGGGGGGGTTGCCTCTTCCTCGCGGCAGGCCAATCAGGGAGGGGAATTACTTATTTATTTAAAAAAAAAAAAATATTGGCGCGAGCAGGGGAAATTCATAGAGACGCAGCAGCGGCCTAAATCCACTCGCCGGCGGCCTAAATTCACACACCACGGGCGTGTAGTTATCATTAATTGTCGAACACTGTATATATATATAGGCACTGTACTGTGTATTTGTGTCATTGGATGTAGCACTGGGCTCTGTCTGTGTTTCATGTTCTGTCTCTGGTTTTAAATATATATTGCCATGCTCAGTAGCACTCCTCTTTGACACTTATACGCATACAGTATATATATGTTGTGGTTATTTGGGGGGTTCAATATGAGCTTATAGGGGTCCTGTATGTTTTGCAAAATTATAGCTTGGCTTTATTGAGCCTGTTCCTTTATCCAGGCAAAACATACAACAACAACAACAAAATAGCATACTCCTATCCCTTTGTAAGGGATAACTTATTTACCCAGACCCTATCTGCAGGACTGGAGGGATATTCCCATTACCAGCCTATCACCCCAAAGTCTCAGGAGGTACCTTAAGCAGATGGCCCTCCATGTCAGTCTCTGGCAGGTTCCTGGGTCCTCTGTGTCCAGGAAAAATAGGTCTGTGGGTGTCTGGATGTCTTGATCTCAGCACAGCCTTTGTGCTAAAGATAGTGTCTGTGTGCAGGCTTCTCTGCTCTCCTTCTGTCAGCCCAAATGTGAGCTAAGGAATCTCTCTCCTGTTTCCAACAGGAGGCTTTTTACAGAGCTCTCATTAGTCCAGGTGGAGACTAATTAATTGAGTGGCTGCAATCAACTATCTCTCTGTTGGATTCTCAGAGCTCGGAGGCTGCTTTATTTAAACAGTGATAATTCCCTGTTACAGTCCTGCTTTTAAAAAAAAGTCCAAAAAATTATACATGCTCCAAAGCTAAGACAGGTAGAAAAAAGAGTGGCGGTGTAGAAAAAAAGACGTGTTCATTGAGTATAAATATGCTCCATAGCTAGTACTGTACATGAGCTGTCCAAATGAGACTGTGAACTTATAATTTGAGCTCATAACACGGAAACATCTTTAGGGTGATGAAGGCATTCCAATTTCCAAATCATCATACTGTATAACTCCACTGAGAGCCATTTAAAATGTCTGGTATTAAACTCCTCTGCTTCACCATAATGAGAGAGTATAGTACAGTTCAATATTTAGTGTTTGTTCACAATTTATTGATCCAATTCAAATGCAATTTAGTGCTGAAGGTTGCATACTAATTGGCTTTAGTTTGGTGTTGAATATTCTTTTCACATCTAATTGTTTCTATTCTCCCACTTTTCAAGCATCTCTTTGATTAATGCCTGGACTTGCCAACAGTCAACATCTTTAAAGTGAAAAACACTATGAGATATTTTCTATCCTATGCCTGCTTCAAGCAATAAAGGATAATTCAATTTATGCCTCTATCACCACTGCATCAGATAATAAAGTTAATATCCCCGCTCATTTATCATATCTTTTTTTCTAATGGTGCAGCAGCATGACATCTCAATGCTGATTTTATTAATACCACTCATCATGTGCATTATGCTAAGTTTAAGATACCAGTACCCTCCCTCCCCCCTCAAATCCTAAAATTCCCCCCATGTATACGTAGAGCCAAGGTAATAGGAGCGGCTATGACAGATTGCTCAACTTGCTCATATACTGATTGCTGATTTACCAAAGAGAGATCTGAAATGGCAGAAAGTGGAGTTTAGCCGCAGTTTGTTCTAAACAAAGAATGATTTTCCATGCATGCTAAATCGAATAAAATGCTGTTCAGCAAGCAGGGGATGATGGAGATGGGCTAATCACTGCTCCTTTAACATCTTTATCATCTATTACATTACAAAGAGTACAAACTGTAAATAACTTACTGGGAGTAGGCAGAAATTAGTAATGCTGTTATAAAGCCAATCAAACCATTTGCATATGAATGGTCTACTCCTTACTAAGAGCACACAATAAGGGCAACAATTCTTTAACACTGCAATAGTACAGTAATGCATAGCAAACATATTTCTTAAAGCCGTTTACCATTAAACATCCATATTAAACTGTATGTCACCTTTGTAACAAGTACTAACACTGCTTCAATCCCTATATTTCTATAAACATACACTCAAATTGTTATATAGTCATTTCTTTTTTCTGCATAGTATCTGTTCTCTTATAGGTACCAGCAAATACTGTATAGCTGTTACGTACAAAAATGATCATGAATAAACTTAGTAATGCATACTGTACAGTAAAGTCACCAATAATCTCAATTTGGGTCTGAAAAGATTGCCACCAATATTCTATGTTTATATTTTCAGTATCCCGTTTATAAAGTAGAGGTCCTGAAGTAGGTAACCAAGTATCAATGAATGGGAACTGTCATGATAATACCTTTAACGTACGCTGTATTTTAATAATATAGTAAACTAAGGGTTAAAGTCAACCCGAATTAAAGTGACATTTTAAAAGTGCCTGTTTTTCCTCTGGCTCATAGAGATTATAAGCAGTTGAATCTGGTCAATATTCATGAGACAACTTTATTGGGTAATAAAACCATAAAAGAACAATATGTTTTTATTATGGTTGTCTGGTTGCAGTACCAAGAACTACAAGCGGCCCTGAGTGTCACCTTCAAAGGGGGAATACATTCCTGAAACTACCCACATTTCAGTAGCAGAGAAAGCAATAAAAGGGTCATTATTAATTCCCAGGTCTTTAGTTAAAAGAAATACTGTATATCTTGCATCTGATATGATTCCCAAGAACAACGAACATAGCTTTGTGAAACCAGACAGATTAAATAATATCGAACATGCCACGGTTTTGATGGTGCCAGGATCAGATATTTGTTTGCCCCTCAAAATTAGGAGTAGCCCTGGCAAGACTGATTTCTGTGTATTCGGCGAATTGACCGGAACACATTGAGGTGAGCCAAACTGTTCTACGAGGTACAGAAAGAAAGTGATGAGTTATTTCTATACTCTGATATTTAGAGTTTAAAACTACGTTTGCCATCATAAATGTCACAGGAGATGGATAAGTGAGAGTTAAGGACATACTCACAATAGGTGGGGAACATCATTGTAACAGAGGCAAAGTTAGGATAAAAAAACATTCCTTTGTATTATGAAATTCGAATTCAAAATAGAGGGTGTGTTTTGGCAATACACATGTAACCATCCCTGCCCAGCTTCCTATGGAGATTACATCAGTGTGATTTGTATATGCTACTATGGTTTACCTTGACTCAGGGTGCTAGCATTCAGGTGGCTGGGTGATGAGGTACACCATTAACTGTACCTCTGCACACATCTCTTACAGGTCTCCTATTACTTGACCCAAAACCTTGCTGTCTCTTTGGGAACTACCACTTACATACAGACTGATGAGGAACTTTAATGCTGATCCGTGGTTAGAGTTGATCAGTTGGCACCTGGGAGCCCTCTCTCTCGAGGACCTCTATGGCGTGCCACATTCCTTTTACTAAACTGTTCAGGATGCCATTCCTCCTTTAGGGGCTCCTAACTTAAAGGATACTGTCCCTATCTACAACATAATAAACAGGGGAAGCAACAAGGGATGGGCTGGACTGCAATCTCTAGTGAAAGCACTCAACAACTCACTGGGTTTACCATCACGTTTTAAGTTACGGTGGGTGAAAAAGGCATTATGCATATTATACTGTATATGCAATACGGTGGAGGTTTCTTGTTGCCTTTTTCACCCACCATAACTTAAAACGTGATATATACACACACACATATACCTCAGACTCTCTTGGAGTGAACACCTGAGTAGCAGCAAAGGCTGCAGCCATTTGTTAATGTTACAGCTGCTCTGCAATTGGTCTTGGGTAAATTATTTCAGATATACTGTATATTGAAGCATTTCCAGCTGAACACATTACCCTGCTCTCACAGTTCTACCTCTGATTAATCAGACTTACTTATTCACCAACTCCTTCAAATATCAAGCAGCTATCTGAAATACACCAACCTTCTTATCCCCCTGTATCCTATGTTTCCACTTACGCTTCTATATAGATTCCAAGCTCCTTGGGGCAGGGTCCTTCTTATCCACTGTAACAATGAATGTTCATGTTTGTTATTTTATTGTGTTTGTGCTCCAACCATATTGTACTGCGGAATATGTTGTGTGTTATAAATAATACATCGTTTTTTTATCCATTAGGTGTTCCTGAATATTATACCGTACTAAACCTTCAAGTAGCTTCTCCACTATTGAAGTCAGGCTTACAGGTCTGTAATTCCCCGGTTGTGATCTAGATCCCTTATTAAATATACAGGTGCGCCGACGAGTATTCTAAAACTTGCCTTAAACTTACCTTGGAAAATCTGGGGCTATCACCAACAAGATCCAGGTACATGCTGGGTACATGCTGGGTACATGCTGCAAACATTTCAGTGACATTTCTGCAGAGACTAATAGCCCATCGGATTAACACAGCAGGTGTCCCTGGCAGTCCCATTCAGTTTGAATGGGACTGCCAGGGACCCCCGCTGTTAATCCGATGGGCCATTAGTCTGTCTGCAGAAATGTTGCAGCATGTACCCAGCATGTGCCTGGGTCTTGTTGGTGATTGCCCCAGATTTGTTTTAGAAAACTCTTCGGCACTACAGTAGGCACCATGTCTGCTTTACACCAATCTTGTGGTACTGAGCCTGTGGAAATGGAGTCCATGGATATTACATGTAATGGTTTGGCTACTGAACTTAGCTTCTTAAGAACCCTTGGCTGCATGTCATCGGTGCCAGGTGCTTTATTTACCTTAATTTTTATCACTTGCCTATGCACTTTTTCCTCAGTTAACCAATTGTTCATTAATATAGAGATTGTGGCTTCCTCCTGTAGCACTATTTTTGCAATTGATTCTTCCCTGGTAAATACAGGAGGCAAAGAATGTGTTTAATACCTCTGCTTTTTCCTTATCTCCAAT
This sequence comes from Ascaphus truei, assembly GCF_040206685.1. Lineage (NCBI taxonomy): Eukaryota > Metazoa > Chordata > Amphibia > Anura > Ascaphidae > Ascaphus > Ascaphus truei. The sequence continues at coordinate 198,078,660 of NC_134484.1, read as the reverse complement.
AATTTGCCTGCCCATTTCCCACTGAAAAATTCCTACAGTATATTTTCTTTTCTAATCTTTTTGTTATTAAGGTACTTAAAGAACTTTTTAGGGTTGATCTTACTTTCTATTGCAATGCTTTTTTCATTTTTTTGCTAATTTGATTGCCATTTTGCAACTTTTGTTACATTCCTTATAAGGCCCAGGACATAGTGCACTCAGCGTCGCTGAGCCGGGCTGAGCCGCGCTGAACAGATGCACAAAGGCCCTGCATCTGTTATCAGCGTGGCTATAGTTTCTCCCTCCGCATGCATGCTGATGCATGCGGAGGCTGAGAAACTTCCCCGAGACAGGCAAGTTTGAAATTTGCCGCTCGGGGAAGCGGAGGAGCTGTCACGTGACCGCTCCCATCCAATGGGTCTGCAGCCGGTCCGGCACTACCAGACAAGACAGAGGCAGCACAGAGGTGTGCGTGTATGTGTATGTGTGTGTCTGTGTGCATGTGTGTGTGCATGTGTGTGTGTGTGTGTGTGTGTGCGTGTGTGCATGTGTATGTGTGCATGTGTGCATGTGCGTGTGTGTGTGTGTGTGTGCATGTATGTGTATGTGTATGTATGTGTGTATGTATGTGTGTATGTATGTGTATGTGTGTGTGTGTGTGTGCATGTGTGTGTGTGAGTATGTGTATGTGTGCATGTGTATGTATGTGTATGTATGTGTGTGTATGTGTATGTATGTGTGTGTATGTACGTGTGTGTGTGTGTGCATGTGTGTGTGTACATGTGTGTGTGCATGTGTGTGTGCATGTGTGTGTGCATGTGTGCGTGTGCGTGTGCGTGTGCGCATGTGTGTGCGTGCGTATGTGCGTGTGTGTGTGTGTGCACGTGTGCGCGTGCGTGTGAGAATATATTTATCAAAGTTGCACAATGTTAATAAATAATTTATTCTCATGTCTTTTTTTTAAATTTTTTAAATATTATATAATATACACACACACACACAGACACACACACACACACACACACACACACACACACACACACACACACACACACACACACACACACACACACACACAGGTTCCCCAGTGACACACAAACACACAGACCACTTCAAAGTGACACACACACACACTGACAGCTAACAAGTGACACACACACACAGTGATACCCGCCTCCCAAGCGCGCTTGCTGTCTCCTCTGCCAGGACAGCAAAAAGCTCCTGGTAGAGCGAGCGGCAGCAAGCAAGAGCGAGCAGCAGCACCTAAGTGCTTACTATGTCCCAGGCCTGATTCTGATATGACGTCTCCATCCTTCTGGCTTTAAGAATCGAAATGCCTGCCTCTTCCTTTCCATTTCTTCCCCTACTTCTTTATTTAGCCACAAGGTTTAGACTTGTTTCTTTAATAATTATTACCTAAGGATATATTGTAAACTTATAAGTATGCTTTCTAACAATGTTTTACAGACTGCCCATTTATCTTCCATAGTTTTTTCCTGCAAAAATGTCATCCCAATTTATTTATTGTAGATTAATCCTCCATTTATTAAAATCTGCCTTTCTAAAACTTAAAGGGCCTCATGCAGCAAGCGTTCAAAAGTCACTTATCAATCACTTATTGCCCAAAATGCCTACTCCGATTCAGTAAGCGTTGATAAGTGGGCAATAAATGCCTGAATTGCCAAAAAAACTTTTGAACAAAATCAAATCGCCGACTGAGCAGCGATAAACCACTTAGCGATGCTTTTCGAAATGTTCATAAACACGCCCGATTCTATTAGCCGCGAGTAGGTTATCACCACCCTAGAATGGAGATTTTCTCCCCAAATCCAAATGCCAAAAAAAAGTTGGCAAATTGGAGGGGAGAAGCGTCGATAAGGCGGTGATACGGCACTTAGAATTTATTTGGCATTTTTCCTGCCTCGGATTGATGCTGGGGTTCTCTGGAGCTGATACCCATTAATACCAGCACCGGAGACCCCTGGCATGAATCCGATGCAGGAAAAATGCATTTACAGCCCACTTCATTACCTTAGCGGCTAACCGCTAAGGCAATGAAGGGGTTAACCACCTGTGCCAGGCTTATTGTGGGTAGTGGGGGTGGGTGAAGGGGGCATTTGGACCTTGGTGGGGGTGGACTTTGGTGGGGGTTTAGGCCTTGCGGAGGGGGGGATGTTGCAGGTGGACTTAACCCCTTCATTACCGTAGTGGTTAATACCGCTATGGTAATGAAGGGGTTAACCCTCCCACTTCCCACCCGCAAGGCCTAAACACCCATCCTTGGTGCTAATATTTGGTGCTAATACCCCCTTCACCCACCCCCGCTACCCACAATAAAAACGAATTAATTGTTTTGATTGGTTACTGTTTGAAATAATTCCTTGTTGTTTTATTAATTGCTTTGATTAGTTAATGGTTTCATTAATTCATTGTTGATCTTGTTATTGCTTGTATTAATTGGATTATAGAAGATTATCCAAGGATAGCAGCGGAGCACAGCTGAACGACGGGATCAACACCAGCAATGAGAGGGTTAAAATTCTTCTTTATTGAAACATGGTGCAGTGGGGGAGACAGCAAAAAACTCTAACGCGTTTCGGGCTATGCAGCCCTTTTTCAAAGAGTGAAATCGCGTCTCCACTACTCGCAACTTTAAAGGGGAAACCCCGCCCACTTTTCCCAGAGATGCCGTGCGGTTTTCGCGCGAGTGCTATTAAGTCTCTGATTGGTCAGAGTAGCCCTCCAACTGGAAGCTAGATCGGAGAGGCGTCTCTGGTAGCTGTGGATACCAGCTAGCCTTCTGCTTGGTCAGAGTTGATCTCCAATCAGATTACTGATTTGGAGATGCATCTTTAGTGGTCAGGGTTACCCGTTCAGACGCGGGAGTGGGGGAAATGACAGAGGGTATAACATACAATTGTGACTGTATAGATAAGGAAGAACAACTGGCATTCCTTACGGGAACTAAGCACACTTCCTTTAGAAATAAGTCAATCTTCTGTCCGAACTTTACAAAAGGCCCTCATTTAGAGACATTTGAGAAACTGGTTGAGAAAGACCTACAACTTATGGCCAAGGGTTACTCATTTACCACACACCCCTTTAATAACATGACAAAAGATGAACATTTACATCTCTCCACACTCAAAAAAAGATCAAACATAGTTATAAAAAGTGCGGACAAAGGGGGTGCAGTGGTTGTGATGCACTCAGAGGCTTACCACTCAGAAGCCCTTAGACAGCTTAGTGATGTGAAATCATATTGTAAATTGGATAAAGATCCCACACAGGCCTTTTTGGTGGAAATTCGTGACCTGTTGGACCTAGGCAGCGTATTGGGTGTTCTTACAAAACAAGAAGTCGCTTATTTGTATAACCCCTTTCCCAACGTGCCTATTTTTCACCATCTCCCAAAGATCCATAAATCTTTGGTTAGCCCTCCTGGCAGACCTATTATTTCCAGTATTGGATCTTTGGGGGATGGTCTATCTAGGTACGTTGATTATTTTTTGCAGACTTTTGTAAAAGAACTCCCTTCTTATCTAAGGGATTCTTCAGATTTGCTTCTAGATATTCAAAACATAAAATGGTCTAATACTTTCATATGGGTCACATTGGATGTGACCTCACTGTACACAATAATTGAACACACCTTGGGCACTAAAGCTATAAGTCACTTTCTGAATCACTCTAACCTTAACCTAGCACAGAGCACTTTTTTACTAGATGCACTTATGTTTTTGTTACAACATAATTATTTTATATTTGACAAACAATATTATTTACAGTCACAAGGCACAGCAATGGGCACATCATTTGCACCTTCATATGCGAATTTATTCATGGGTTTTTGGGAGAACACTCACATTTTTGGTGATAAGAATCCTTTCAGGCACAATATTATGTTTTATCGTAGGTTTATAGATGATTTAATATTAATTTGGAACGGTGATATTGACACTCTACACTCTTTTTTTGAATATCTGGAAGCAAATACTTATAATTTGAAATTTTCTCATAACTACCATGAAACTAAGATCGACTATCTTGATCTATGCCTATACATAGACACAGATCTGAGTATACAGACAAATGTATTTAGAAAAACGAACTCTAGAAACTCGCTGCTCAGGTCCAGCAGTGCTCACCCAAGATCCCTAATTCGGGGTATTCCAAAGGGACAGTTCCTCAGACTAAGGAGGATTTGCTCTACGGAACAATCTTTCCTCCTTCAGGCTGAGGAACTCAGACAAAGATTTCTGAGTCGGGGTTATGGAGAGAAAGACCTAGAGATTGCGTTTGAGAACGCACTCAAAATGGATAGAACAGAGCTCCTAAACAGAAATAAAAAGAATACTAGAAAGAAAAGAGGAGAAATTAACATCAAGGGAGATACAACCCCTCAGGTACCACTCTTCATAACCATCTATTCTAAGCAGGCAGAGCAGATTAGGTGTATCTTACAAAAACATTGGTCTATCCTTAAATTGGATAGAGATCTAGAGAGTTTAGTTAAATCTAACCCCAAAATAGTCTTTAAAAAGGCCAAGACCATTGGGAATCATTTATCACCTAGTTTGTTCTGCTCTGCTAAGAAACCCACCCCCACAACACCAAAGGGATTTTTTTTGGGAACTGCAACACATGTAGATATGCCAAGGAACTTAAATCCATTAAGAACATATACACTAATCAGGTCTATCGCATTGAGAAATTTCTTACATGTAACAGCAACTTTGTGATATATCTACTCAACTGTCCCTGTGGGAGTAATTATGTAGGCCGAACAATAAGACCGCTAAAAGTCCGAATTACTGAACACATCAGGAGTATTAAGAAACGTGAAGATAGATACCCGGTCGCACGCCACTTTAATCACTGCCCTCTGGGAACATTAAGATCTTTCACATATAGTGCCCTTGAACACATTCAGACTCATGTCAGGGGAGGCAATCGAGAAGCTTTGCTTAATCGTAGAGAGATGTTCTGGATTTATGCCCTTGGGACAATGGCACCCAGGGGCATGAACCAGGACTGGGAACTAAAACATTTTCTTACTTGATTTATTTATATTCCATGTCTCATACGGATTCTACCATAATGATTTATTATAATGATTTGTTTTTTCATGCACAATATATCTTCATTTTCCATTTTTACTTGTTTTTCATTCTCCCCCCCCCCCATCCTCTCCCCCCCCCTTCCCCCCCCCCTCCCCCCTCCTCCCCCCCTTCCCCCTTCCCCCCCCCCCTCCCTTTCCTTTTCCCCCTTGTTTATTTATTTATTTATTTATCTTCCCATCTTCTTCTGTTGCCTTCTCTCTGCATTTGTGTATTCATTCTCTATGGATTCAGCATCTATTGTTCTGCACAAAAATAGGAACATACTGTTCATCACTAAATATTATCATGAACAATTCTTTGCCCTATATATTGATTGATAATAAATTAAGGGCTAGAAGGAATTATATATTTTTCTGATATAACTAGACACTGTACATCAACAATATACTTTAGGTTATTCTACATCCTGTGTCTATCCATACGAGGAAATTGATTGCGTTGTCATTGATTTGTATTTTTATATGTCTGTTGTCACTCACAATTGTATGTTATACCCTCTGTCATTTCCCCCACTCCCGCGGCTGAACGGGTAACCCTGACCACCAAAGATGCATCTCCAAATCAGTAATCTGATTGGAGATCAACTCTGACCAAGCAGAAGGCTAGCTGGTATCCACAGCTACCAGAGACGCCTCTCCGATCTAGCTCCCAGTTGGAGGGCTACTCTGACCAATCAGAGACTTAATAGCACTCGCGCGAAAACCGCACGGCATCTCTGGGAAAAGTGGGCGGGGTTTCCCCTTTAAAGCTGCGAGTAGTGGAGACGCGATTTCACTCTTTGAAAAAGGGCTGCATAGCCTGAAACGCGTTAGAGTTTTTTGCTGTCTCCCCCACTGCACCATGTTTCAATAAAGAAGAATTTTAACCCTCTCATTGCTGGTGTTGATCCCGTCGTTCAGCTGTGCTCCGCTGCTATCCTTGGATAATCTTCTATACACTTACCTACTCAGCGTGATGCACGCACACAATGGATCAAGGTTCCAAAAGAGTTTGATTCTCCCCATTCATGGATTCAGGGGAGTTGCTGACCAGTAACAGTGCCGCAGGTAAGAGAGATTTTTTCTAGTCTGATGAGGTGCTTTTCTAGCATTATACATGTGTCCTCATCAAAGACAGATTAATCTTTTATATCACTCCCTGCTTTATGATGCACTGGGTCCAATACTCTGTATTACGTTATTAACCTTGTCCTAACCTGTTCATCTACATTTTTGAGCAACCATTGCCATTGTACCCCATTTCGCTGAAGCACTGTTCCTAAGGAAACCTTTCCTTTACCTATCACTGTGACATATACAAAAACAGTTGCTCGCATAAGGGAGACATTCATGTTACATGAACTATATACTGGGATCAACACACATCACATTGTGATTACTAAATCACGGTTTCAACCTATTTTTTAATATTGGTTGCCAGAGGGGAGGCACTTTATTTCCACAAAATGGATGAGGATGCACAGGACTCAGATACAGTGGACACGATGAACAGTACATTTGTTCAGAAATGTGCAGACAATACCACTAGAAAACGCAGAGCAGCGTATTTATTTGACAATACTGTACATGATGTTTGTGAAGATACGGCTGATCTTGGCTTCTATTTTAATAAATTGGAAAGGATCCTTCTCACCAATATTCGCTTGTGGTGGGATATCACCACGCTTGACAATTATCTCATTACCAAACGTATACCAAGGGGACTTCGCGTTAAAAAAGCGCCCTCCTTTGGCTTCCCCTCCAAAGATTTCGAATTGGAGTGGACGAGTATCCTCAATGAATGTTCTCTTAAATTGATGGACCTAATAATAAAGACAAAGGTACAAGAACGGATTAATGTCAAGAAAGATATTAAAAATATACAGCAGAAACTTAACCAATTCAAGGAAATGAAAGACTTTGAGACCATGGATAAAAGGTTGTCTAACAACATAGAAAAGGCTGAGAAAGAGATCATGGTTAAAAAACAAGAAAAGTTCGACCGAGACAGAGTCGATTACGAACGGAACCAGGTGTACATGTGGCAAAGAGTACCACCACCTAGGACACCTACTCGCCAAAACCCTACTTATAGAAATCCTAAATCACAAAAGGAACATCCCAAGAAATCAACACTAAAGAGATCTATCCTTAAGAAATCATCTGAAACATCCAGTGTCTCTGACATCTCGGACGTAGAGACCCGTCAACAAATAGTGTCATTTTCAACTGACGAGGACACGGACAGAGGCCGGGACAGCACGGACTATGAATCAAGTCAAAGAGGAGAAGCGTCTACTTCCTATGAACTACGAAGTAACAAGTCCTCAAAAAACTATCCAAAAGGACTAGGCGCTCGCCAAAAAGACGTGGCATTAAAGAAACGAAAGATCGACCCATAATAAATACTAACAATGTTTTGAATATTTCAGGTATTCCGATCTCGGACGGAGAACTGGCGATCCTGAACAAGGGCCTCAATTTTGCCATTATGAATGACTTTGATTTATTTAACACTATTATAGATCTCCAGAGATTTATTAGAAAACTTTCCTTGAAAAAATTATTTTCTTCTAAGGATGTTCAGATCCCCATGTCTCCTCCTTCAGATGCTGGGGACATTGATCCCCACCATGTGATTGATGACACACGGGGGGAAAGACTATCTTTCAAAGAGTTTGGCGCGATACAAGACCTCACTGATCTTATAGGTGAAGAAGAAATTGCAGACTGTATAGATAAGGAAGAACAACTGGCATTCCTTACGGGAACTAAGCACACTTCCTTTAGAAATAAGTCAATCTTCTGTCCGAACTTTACAAAAGGCCCTCATTTAGAGACATTTGAGAAACTGGTTGAGAAAGACCTACAACTTATGGCCAAGGGTTACTCATTTACCACACCCCCCTTTAATAACATGACAAAAGATGAACATTTACATCTCTCCACACTCAAAAAAAGATCAAACATAGTTATAAAAAGTGCGGACAAAGGGGGTGCAGTGGTTGTGATGCACTCAGAGGCTTACCACTCAGAAGCCCTTAGACAGCTTAGTGATGTGAAATCATATTGTAAATTGGATAAAGATCCCACACAGGCCTTTTTGGTGGAAATTCGTGACCTGTTGGACCTGGGCAGCGTATTGGGTGTTCTTACAAAACAAGAAGTCGCTTATTTGTATAACCCCTTTCCCAACGTGCCTATTTTTCACCATCTCCCAAAGATCCATAAATCTTTGGTTAGCCCTCCTGGCAGACCTATTATTTCCAGTATTGGATCTTTGGGGGATGGTCTATCTAGGTACGTTGATTATTTTTTGCAGACTTTTGTAAAAGAACTCCCTTCTTATCTAAGGGATTCTTCAGATTTGCTTCTAGATATTCAAAACATAAAATGGTCTAATACTTTCATATGGGTCACATTGGATGTGACCTCACTGTACACAATAATTGAACACACCTTGGGCACTAAAGCTATAAGTCACTTTCTGAATCACTCTAACCTTAACCTAGCACAGAGCACTTTTTTTACTAGATGCACTTATGTTTTTGTTACAACATAATTATTTTATATTTGACAAACAATATTATTTACAGTCACAAGGCACAGCAATGGGCACATCATTTGCACCTTCATATGCGAATTTATTCATGGGTTTTTGGGAGAACACTCACATTTTTGGTGATAAGAATCCTTTCAGGCACAATATTATGTTTTATCGTAGGTTTATAGATGATTTAATATTAATTTGGAACGGTGATATTGACACTCTACACTCTTTTTTTGAATATCTGGAAGCAAATACTTATAATTTGAAATTTTCTCATAACTACCATGAAACTAAGATCGACTATCTTGATCTACACCTATACATAGACACAGATCTGAGTATACAGACAAATGTATTTAGAAAAACGAACTCTAGAAACTCGCTGCTCAGGTCCAACAGTGCTCACCCAAGATCCCTAATTCGGGGTATTCCAAAGGGACAGTTCCTCAGACTAAGGAGGATTTGCTCTACGGAACAATCTTTCCTCCTTCAGGCTGAGGAACTCAGACAAAGATTTCTGAGTCGGGGTTATGGAGAGAAAGACCTAGAGATTGCGTTTGAGAACGCACTCAAAATGGATAGAACAGAGCTCCTAAACAGAAATAAAAAGAATACTAGAAAGAAAAGAGGAGAAATTAACATCAAGGGAGATACAACCCCTCAGGTACCACTCTTCATAACCACTTATTCTAAGCAGGCAGAGCAGATTAGGTGTATCTTACAAAAACATTGGTCTATCCTTAAATTGGATAGAGATCTAGAGAGTTTAGTTAAATCTAACCCCAAAATAGTCTTTAAAAAGGCCAAGACCATTGGGAATCATTTATCACCTAGTTTGTTCTGCTCTGCTAAGAAACCCACCCCCACAACACCAAAGGGATTTTTTAGGTGTGGGAACTGCAACACATGTAGATATGCCAAGGAACTTAAATACATTAAGAACATATACACTAATCAGGTCTATCGCATTGAGAAATTTCTTACATGTAACAGCAACTTTGTGATATATCTACTCAACTGTCCCTGTGGGAGTAATTATGTAGGCCGAACAATAAGACCGCTAAAAGTCCGAATTACTGAACACATCAGGAGTATTAAGAAACGTGAAGATAGATACCCGGTCGCACGCCACTTTAATCACTGCCCTCTGGGAACATTAAGATCTTTCACATATAGTGCCCTTGAACACATTCAGACTCATGTCAGGGGAGGCAATCGAGAAGCTTTGCTTAATCGTAGAGAGATGTTCTGGATTTATGCCCTTGGGACAATGGCACCCAGGGGCATGAACCAGGACTGGGAACTAAAACATTTTCTTACTTGATTTATTTATATTCCATGTCTCATACGGATTCTACCATAATGATTTATTATAATGATTTGTTTTTTCATGCACAATATATCTTCATTTTCCATTTTTACTTGTTTTTCATTCTCCCCCCCCCCCCATCCTCTCCCCCCCCCTTCCCTCCCCCTCCCCCCTCCTCCCCCCTCCCCCCCTTCCCCCTTCCCCCCCCCCTCCCTTTCCTTTTCCCCCTTGTTTATTTATTTATTTATTTATCTTCCCATCTTCTTCTGTTGCCTTCTCTCTGCATTTGTGTATTCATTCTCTATGGATTCAGCATCTATTGTTCTGCACAAAAATAGGAACATACTGTTCATCACTAAATATTATCATGAACAATTCTTTGCCCTATATATTGATTGATAATAAATTAAGGGCTAGAAGGAATTATATATTTTTCTGATATAACTAGACACTGTACATCAACAATATACTTTAGGTTATTCTACATCCTGTGTCTATCCATACGAGGAAATTGATTGCGTTGTCATTGATTTGTATTTTTATATGTCTGTTGTCACTCACAATTGTATGTTATACCCTCTGTCATTTCCCCCACTCTCGCGGCTGAACGGGTAACCCTGACCACCAAAGATGCATCTCCAAATCAGTAATCTGATTGGAGATCAACTCTGACCAAGCAGAAGGCTAGCTGGTATCCACAGCTACCAGAGACGCCTCTCCGATCTAGCTCCCAGTTGGAGGGCTACTCTGACCAATCAGAGACTTAATAGCACTCGCGCGAAAACCGCACGGCATCTCTGGGAAAAGTGGGCGGGGTTTCCCCTTTAAAGCTGCGAGTAGTGGAGACGCGATTTCACTCTTTGAAAAAGGGCTGCATAGCCTGAAACGCGTTAGAGTTTTTTGCTGTCTCCCCCACTGCACCATGTTTCAATAAAGAAGAATTTTAACCCTCTCATTGCTGGTGTTGATCCCGTCGTTCAGCTGTGCTCCGCTGCTATCCTTGGATAATCTTCTATACACTTACCTACTCAGCGTGATGCACGCACACAATGGATCAAGGTTCCAAAAGAGTTTGATTCTCCCCATTCATGGATTCAGGGGAGTTGCTGACCAGTAACAGTGCCGCAGGTAAGAGAGATTTTTTCTAGTCTGATGAGGTGCTTTTCTAGCATTATACATGTGTCCTCATCAAAGACAGATTAATCTTTTATATCACTCCCTGCTTTATGATGCACTGGGTCCAATACTCTGTATTACGTTATTAACCTTGTCCTAACCTGTTCATCTACATTTTTGAGCAACCATTGCCATTGTACCCCATTTCGCTGAAGCACTGTTCCTAAGGAAACCTTTCCTTTACCTATCACTGTGACATATACAAAAACAGTTGCTCGCATAAGGGAGACATTCATGTTACATGAACTATATACTGGGATCAACACACATCACATTGTGATTACTAAATCACGGTTTCAACCTATTTTTTAATATTGGTTGCCAGAGGGGAGGCACTTTATTTCCACAAAATGGATGAGGATGCACAGGACTCAGATACAGTGGACACGATGAACAGTACATTTGTTCAGAAATGTGCAGACAATACCACTAGAAAACGCAGAGCAGCGTATTTATTTGACAATACTGTACATGATGTTTGTGAAGATACGGCTGATCTTGGCTTCTATTTTAATAAATTGGAAAGGATCCTTCTCACCAATATTCGCTTGTGGTGGGATATCACCACGCTTGACAATTATCTCATTACCAAACGTATACCAAGGGGACTTCGCGTTAAAAAAGCGCCCTCCTTTGGCTTCCCCTCCAAAGATTTCGAATTGGAGTGGACGAGTATCCTCAATGAATGTTCTCTTAAATTGATGGACCTAATAATAAAGACAAAGGTACAAGAACGGATTAATGTCAAGAAAGATATTAAAAATATACAGCAGAAACTTAACCAATTCAAGGAAATGAAAGACTTTGAGACCATGGATAAAAGGTTGTCTAACAACATAGAAAAGGCTGAGAAAGAGATCATGGTTAAAAAACAAGAAAAGTTCGACCGAGACAGAGTCGATTACGAACGGAACCAGGTGTACATGTGGCAAAGAGTACCACCACCTAGGACACCTACTCGCCAAAACCCTACTTATAGAAATCCTAAATCACAAAAGGAACATCCCAAGAAATCAACACTAAAGAGATCTATCCTTAAGAAATCATCTGAAACATCCAGTGTCTCTGACATCTCGGACGTAGAGACCCGTCAACAAATAGTGTCATTTTCAACTGACGAGGACACGGACAGAGGCCGGGACAGCACGGACTATGAATCAAGTCAAAGAGGAGAAGCGTCTACTTCCTATGAACTACGAAGTAACAAGTCCTCAAAAAACTATCCAAAAGGACTAGGCGCTCGCCAAAAAGACGTGGCATTAAAGAAACGAAAGATCGACCCATAATAAATACTAACAATGTTTTGAATATTTCAGGTATTCCGATCTCGGACGGAGAACTGGCGATCATGAACAAGGGCCTCAATTTTGCCATTATGAATGACTTTGATTTATTTAACACTATTATAGATCTCCAGAGATTTATTAGAAAACTTTCCTTGAAAAAATTATTTTCTTCTAAGGATGTTCAGATCCCCATGTCTCCTCCTTCAGATGCTGGGGACATTGATCCCCACCATGTGATTGATGACACACGGGGGGAAAGACTATCTTTCAAAGAGTTTGGCGCGATACAAGACCTCACTGATCTTATAGGTGAAGAAGAAATTGCAGACTGTATAGATAAGGAAGAACAACTGGCATTCCTTACGGGAACTAAGCACACTTCCTTTAGAAATAAGTCAATCTTCTGTCCGAACTTTACAAAAGGCCCTCATTTAGAGACATTTGAGAAACTGGTTGAGAAAGACCTACAACTTATGGCCAAGGGTTACTCATTTACCACACCCCCCTTTAATAACATGACAAAAGATGAACATTTACATCTCTCCACACTCAAAAAAAGATCAAACATAGTTATAAAAAGTGCGGACAAAGGGGGTGCAGTGGTTGTGATGCACTCAGAGGCTTACCACTCAGAAGCCCTTAGACAGCTTAGTGATGTGAAATCATATTGTAAATTGGATAAAGATCCCACACAGGCCTTTTTGGTGGAAATTCGTGACCTGTTGGACCTGGGCAGCGTATTGGGTGTTCTTACAAAACAAGAAGTCGCTTATTTGTATAACCCCTTTCCCAACGTGCCTATTTTTCACCATCTCCCAAAGATCCATAAATCTTTTGTTAGCCCTCCTGGCAGACCTATTATTTCCAGTATTGGATCTTTGGGGGATGGTCTATCTAGGTACGTTGATTATTTTTTGCAGACTTTTGTAAAAGAACTCCCTTCTTATCTAAGGGATTCTTCAGATTTGCTTCTAGATATTCAAAACATAAAATGGTCTAATACTTTCATATGGGTCACATTGGATGTGACCTCACTGTACACAATAATTGAACACACCTTGGGCACTAAAGCTATAAGTCACTTTCTGAATCACTCTAACCTTAACCTAGCACAGAGCACTTTTTTACTAGATGCACTTTACATGTTACTTTTACATGTTTTTGTTACAACATAATTATTTTATATTTGACAAACAATATTATTTACAGTCACAAGGCACAGCAATGGGCACATCATTTGCACCTTCATATGCGAATTTATTCATGGGTTTTTGGGAGAACACTCACATTTTTGGTAATAAGAATCCTTTCAGGCACAATATTATGTTTTATCGTAGGTTTATAGATGATTTAATATTAATTTGGAACGGTGATATTGACACTCTACACTCTTTTTTTGAATATCTGGAAGCAAATACTTATAATTTGAAATTTTCTCATAACTACCATGAAACTAAGATCGACTATCTTGATCTACACCTATACATAGACACAGATCTGAGTATACAGACAAATGTATTTAGAAAAACGAACTCTAGAAACTCGCTGCTCAGGTCCAACAGTGCTCACCCAAGATCCCTAATTCGGGGTATTCCAAAGGGACAGTTCCTCAGACTAAGGAGGATTTGCTCTACGGAACAATCTTTCCTCCTTCAGGCTGAGGAACTCAGACAAAGATTTCTGAGTCGGGGTTATGGAGAGAAAGACCTAGAGATTGCGTTTGAGAACGCACTCAAAATGGATAGAACAGAGCTCCTAAACAGAAATAAAAAGAATACTAGAAAGAAAAGAGGAGAAATTAACATCAAGGGAGATACAACCCCTCAGGTACCACTCTTCATAACCACCTATTCTAAGCAGGCAGAGCAGATTAGGTGTATCTTACAAAAACATTGGTCTATCCTTAAATTGGATAGAGATCTAGAGAGTTTAGTTAAATCTAACCCCAAAATAGTCTTTAAAAAGGCCAAGACCATTGGGAATCATTTATCACCTAGTTTGTTCTGCTCTGCTAAGAAACCCACCCCCACAACACCAAAGGGATTTTTTAGGTGTGGGAACTGCAACACATGTAGATATGCCAAGGAACTTAAATACATTAAGAACATATACACTAATCAGGTCTATCGCATTGAGAAATTTCTTACATGTAACAGCAACTTTGTGATATATCTACTCAACTGTCCCTGTGGGAGTAATTATGTAGGCCGAACAATAAGACCGCTAAAAGTCCGAATTACTGAACACATCAGGAGTATTAAGAAACGTGAAGATAGATACCCGGTCGCACGCCACTTTAATCACTGCCCTCTGGGAACATTAAGATCTTTCACATATAGTGCCCTTGAACACATTCAGACTCATGTCAGGGGAGGCAATCGAGAAGCTTTGCTTAATCGTAGAGAGATGTTCTGGATTTATGCCCTTGGGACAATGGCACCCAGGGGCATGAACCAGGACTGGGAACTAAAACATTTTCTTACTTGATTTATTTATATTCCATGTCTCATACGGATTCTACCATAATGATTTATTATAATGATTTGTTTTTTCATGCACAATATATCTTCATTTTCCATTTTTACTTGTTTTTCATTCTCCCCCCCCCCCCATCCTCTCCCCCCCCCTTCCCCCCCCTCCCCCCTCCTCCCCCCCTTCCCCCTTCCCCCCCCCTCCCTTTCCTTTTCCCCCTTGTTTATTTATTTATTTATTTATCTTCCCATCTTCTTCTGTTGCCTTCTCTCTGCATTTGTGTATTCATTCTCTATGGATTCAGCATCTATTGTTCTGCACAAAAATAGGAACATACTGTTCATCACTAAATATTATCATGAACAATTCTTTGCCCTATATATTGATTGATAATAAATTAAGGGCTAGAAGGAATTATATATTTTTCTGATATAACTAGACACTGTACATCAACAATATACTTTAGGTTATTCTACATCCTGTGTCTATCCATACGAGGAAATTGATTGCGTTGTCATTGATTTGTATTTTTATATGTCTGTTGTCACTCACATTTGTATGTTATACCCTCTGTCATTTCCCCCACTCCCGCGGCTGAACGGGTAACCCTGACCACAAAAGATGCATCTCCAAATCAGTAATCTGATTGGAGATCAACTCTGACCAAGCAGAAGGCTAGCTGGTATCCACAGCTACCAGAGACGCCTCTCCGATCTAGCTCCCAGTTGGAGGGCTACTCTGACCAATCAGAGACTTAATAGCACTCGCGCGAAAACCGCACGGCATCTCTGGGAAAAGTGGGCGGGGTTTCCCCTTTAAAGCTGCGAGTAGTGGAGACGCGATTTCACTCTTTGAAAAAGGGCTGCATAGCCTGAAACGCGTTAGAGTTTTTTGCTGTCTCCCCCACTGCACCATGTTTCAATAAAGAAGAATTTTAACCCTCTCATTGCTGGTGTTGATCCCGTCGTTCAGCTGTGCTCCGCTGCTATCCTTGGATAATCTTCTATACACTTACCTACTCAGCGTGATGCACGCACACAATGGATCAAGGTTCCAAAAGAGTTTGATTCTCCCCATTCATGGATTCAGGGGAGTTGCTGACCAGTAACAGTGCCGCAGGTAAGAGAGATTTTTTCTAGTCTGATGAGGTGCTTTTCTAGCATTATACATGTGTCCTCATCAAAGACAGATTAATCTTTTATATCACTCCCTGCTTTATGATGCACTGGGTCCAATACTCTGTATTACGTTATTAACCTTGTCCTAACCTGTTCATCTACATTTTTGAGCAACCATTGCCATTGTACCCCATTTCGCTGAAGCACTGTTCCTAAGGAAACCTTTCCTTTACCTATCACTATTAATTGGATTAGCTGTCTAATACTGTTTGTTAAGTTGTTTACCCCCACTATAATCTTTCAAACCAGGCACAGAATAAAAAGTTTGAAACAGACTCCCAATTCCCAAACAATTAAAATAAAGGAACACCCTGTACACTCCCCTATCTCACCCACCAATGCTAGTAATACACTCTACTTTCTTTCTGGTTCTTACTCCGCACTTAACCACACTGCAATTTCATTCACGCGGCTCAATATCTGCAAGTGTTGTTGTGAAAATCTTTGGCGACAGTGTCACCCTTTAAAACCAAAGACAGCACATAAAACACAGACAAACCTCTGTTTTAGCACATCCAGTGAAAATCATACACGGTACAGTGCCTAAATATATATGTATAAATATCTATTAAGTAAAATGGTCTTTTAGTTTGACATTTTTGGCCAAAATTGTTGTAAGCCCCTGAGCCAACGTCACGGCAGACCACAATTCAGGGGTCCCTAACGCTAATATAAATTCTTAATAACCTGTGTAATAACAGGAAGAATGATTTATAGTAAATCTGTCAATATTAGTTGCAAAGTTCTAAGTCTGATTGAAGCCTTTATTAACCTGTACATTACCAGGAAAAGCACTCTGTATTAGAGATGTCACAACCATCCTGCAAGCAAACAAGTTCCCCTGTGTGGAAGATGCTATGGAGTGAGCCCTTAACCATTTAAATGTGGGAGGGGGTGAGCTTAAATTAAGTAGGAGGTTGCCAACCTCCAATCAGCCAGGACTAGCTGAACAAGAATTGTAAAATATACTGGACACCTAACAAGCTCCTATTGAACCCCCAAAATAACCACAACATATATATAAGCATATGAGTGTTACAGAGGAGTGCTACTGAGCATGGCAATATATATTTAAAACCAAAGACAGCACATAAAACACAGACAAAGCTCAGTTTTAGCACATCCAGTGAAACTCATACACGGTACAGTGCCTAAATATATATGTATAAATATCTTTTAAGTAAAATGGTCTTTTAGTTTGACATTTTTGGCCAAAATTGTTGTAAGCCCCTGTCACCCTGTCACACTCCTATTCTGATCCTTATCTTGCCTGTTTCTTTGTATATTTCTGGTGCTGTAACCATACTTACGAACTGATGCCTTCTCTTTTAGCTCGGCACCAATTTTTGCATTGAAATCTCCCATAATGATCTTGTGGTGATACTTTCCTTTGTTGTTACATTGGTTGATTTCATGGTAGAATTCTTCCACTCATTCTCTATGGAACTTGTATCTCTGTCAACTGAATGATGATTCTTGCTGATCTTTCATACTCCACTATGTTGTTTCTCCATCTCTTGTTAACGATGAAGCCTACTCCACCGATTCTTCCATTTTCTGTACCTCTGTAATATAAAGCTATATGGTTGTGAGCTCAATGAGGAATGAGACCATCATCGTTTCTCCTTACTTCACTAAGGCCAACAATATCCCATTTAATCTTTTCAATTTCATCTTCCAGTGCTGCTTCACTGTAGAATGTCTGGCAGATTTAGGTAGCAAGATTTAGGTTTGAATGACAGCTTTTGTTTAACCTCCAGGGATTCTTAGCACCCTCTGCCTTCATATCTACTCCCGGAAAGCTGTCAATCCCTGGGACAATCCAGCTGCCACAGCAGTGATTCCCAACCTTTTTTGTTTGGAGAAACCCTTGAAGTATTTTGAAAAATCTCGGGGAACACCTATCTGGCTGACACATATAAGGTTCAACAGGGGTCAGTCACAAAATGTCACACCTCACGAGCCACCTCTATTTCCCACAATCTATCCATGTATTTCTCTACCATCCGTCTCACTAACTCTCCCCCCCTCCCGCCTCGCATGTATTTATCCCTTGCGTCTCACTCTTACTCCCTCTTTTCCTCACTCACTCCCTCCTGCCCCCTCTCTTCTCTCACTCGTCGTTACCTTCCATCAATTACCCCACTCTCACTCAATCCACCCTACAAAATACATACCAAAAACCCCCACCCTCAGGGGAAAAGGGGGGTCGGTGGTCCGTAGGAGGAACCCCCTGAGACTGCTTCAACCTTCCACGAACCCAGGTTGGGAATCACTGTGCCAGAGGATGAGGGCAGTTGCTCTTTTGTGTGTTCTATATTTGGGGGTTGAGGCCTTACTTGCCATGCAAGCCTCATTCCATGTTGGCAAGTACCTTTCCCACATTAACTGATTATATTGTTCAAGTTTTCATAGAATGGTTGAACCTACAGCACAAATACTACATCTTGATAAATATATTTTTTCCTTTATTTTGCCAAGTCATATAAATGATAAGACTGTTTAGCAAAAACACCACTGTTTTTACAATATGTTTCCAAACCCCCAAAAAGGTCGAGCACAGCAACACGTTGCATCCCCACAGAAGGGCTTTTTGATAAATGTATAAATCAATGCATTTTCAATCACACTCTTACAGACATCTAAATGTTCTATTTAACTATCCCTTTAAAACTTGGCTATTTCTCTCTCTTATCACTACCCCCACTCCTCAGTAAAAATCAATTTGGGATGTGATCAATCAATAACAGAGCAAGGACTTTCCAGCAAATATAGCTGCAAAGATGACTAATGAAGCAGTGTCATATTTACAAAAGAGAAATAATTTCCTTTTTTTTTATTATGAGAAAAGAGATCAAACTAAATTAATGAAGCTGGGGTTCACACTGCACAAATTAGTGTTGAATGTCAGTGATAGTATTCTTGTGTTATCCTCACCCATTATGTTATCTGATCACAGAGGTCAGGCACTGAAGTGCTCTAATTGTCCATCAATTTACTGCTCAGATAAGACACAACAGCTTCCTGTTGTAGTAGCTTCCCACTTAGTAAGGAAGCTTGATAAACTCAATTGAGCTGTAAATTTGCTGATGGCCGACTGAAAACGAAGCCCGTGGCATGTAACAAATTATTTCCATTGCTCTTCTATTTGAAGACAAGGAAATTAAAACCAGTGACATTAATTAATGAATGTAAAACATGAAATAGCTCATCTACGTATGAACATGCAACAATTGAAACTCTCTTTCCTACTGGAAGGTAACTTAATTTACTTTTCTATTTCCTATTAACAAAAACAGGCGACAGATAATGTTTTTGATAACACAGTGCTTACGTACAAATTAAATAAGAAACATATGACCAGTACAGCATGCTTTTCCTATGGCTTTTTGCCAAAAAAAACCCCCAAAATTGCCCAAAATATTAATAAAGAACTCTAATCACGGAAGGTTTTCACTTACCAAGATTATTGTATTGTATGTCTTTATTTATATAGCACCATTAATGTACATAGCGCTTCACAGTAGTAATACACGTGGTAATCAAATAAATAACAGATAATATAAATAACAGATCATGGGAATAAGTGCTTTAGACATAAAAGTAACATTAAGGAAGAGGAGTCCCTGCCCCGAGGAGCTTACAGTCTAATTGGTAGGTAGGGAGAACGTACAGAGACAGTAGGAGGGAGGAGTCTGCAGGGGGCCAAGCTTTATGTATCATGTGTTCAGAATATCCACAGTGCTATTCATATGCTTCTTTAAGCAAGTGTGTCTTAAGGTGTCTTAAGGTGGGTCTTAAAGGTGGATAGAGAGGGTGCTAGTCGGGTACTGAGGGGAAGCGCATTCCAGAGGTGTGGGGCAGTCAGTGAAAAAGGTTTAAGGCGGGAGAGAGCTTTAGATACAAAGATACAAAGGGGGTAGAAAGCAGACATCCTTGAGAAGAACGCTAGAATCTGGATGGTGCATAACGAGAAATTAGGGCAGAGATGTAAGGAGGGGCAGTAGAGTGGAAAGCTTTAAAAGTGAGGAGAAGAATGGAGTGTGAGACATTATAAAATGAAATATTATAAAATGTTTTTCAACAATTATTAACAAACAGTTACTACAATATTGTATACAATTACCTATACTTAACTTCTAAGGCAGTGGCTCCCAACCTTTTTTCTCTTGAGGCACCCCTAATCACAGGGCTCAGTTGCTGAGGCATTTCCGCAACAGCACAGTCAGTGACAAAAGGCACAGGACAGAGACAGTCACAGAAACACACACACACACAACAGGGCAGAACAAACACACATGTGACAGGCAACAACACATAGTCTCACCTCTCTACTGCCCATGCTGCTTGCTCCTCTGCACACCCCTGGCTCCTCACACCTTCTCCTGATTGGCTGCATTAATCAGTAGCAGATAATAAGGATGGAAGAAACTGCCCAGCCCTCTAGCAACTGCATTGCTTTCTCCCTGCGCTAGCAAAATGGAGAAATCCTGCAACACCCTTTTGATCCTCTCACGAAACCCCAGAGTGCCGGGGAATCCTGGTTGTGAAACACTCCTCTAATGGGTCTATGTATCAAAGCAAATTTCTGAGCGAAGACAGGGCATTTTCCACCTGCAGCTATACACCAAAACATGTTGTGTCCTATGTAGGCATCCTTGCACTAAAAGTAATAATGGTAATAAGAGTAAAGAGAACAAAGTTCCAGATATCAGTGCATCAGAGTTGTGGACAGTACAGCACATGTGAATATGGCTGATACTTGTAGTTGCTTGAAGACGGAAAGAATAATACACCTGTGAGTGTCTTGTATGAGAGTTCTGACATAGATACCGCCATTACTGAGCCAATATATATATTTGAGGCCCAAAACAAGGAGGATACTGTAGCCAATCTCTGTCTGCGGGACAGCTATGTTGTATAGGCATACCAACCCTAGAGCACAATATGCATTTAAATCATGATGATCTTCAGCTATTGATACAGAAAGGTTGATAAATACAACCCAAACCATACCTAATTGCACTCGCTATGAACAAACAGTGGTCCGGAAAAATGTAATCCCTGGGTACTGGTGTCCCTATATGGCCACTCACAAAATAGTGAGAACAATTAAAAATCCATTTATGAAGGCAAAACATATATGCAAAAGGGTGTATGATATACAATAACATTTTATAAAAATTCGGAGTGGTTACCGACATGGGAAAAATATTTTTTCACACATAACCTAAATGTATCTGTATGTACCCCAATAGGTGTTCTTAAATTGGTCAGCCGATATAAATACTCAATTCAGGAATCAAATGATTTATGCAGACTTTGTATTTATAACCACAAAGTAATAACCAAGGTTAAAGATTCAATGAAACACCTGTAAATGATTCAGTATAGCAGCGGTGCGCAAAGTGGGGGGCGCGAGAATTTCCAGGGGGGGCATTGTGGCTACAGAGGTCCCACGCTCTCCCCCAAGGCACTTAAATTTATGTGCGGGGGGGGGGGGGAGGGGAGACAGCGTGAGGCCTCTGCAGCGTCTCTAACCTGATCTTCGGTGATGCGTCGCCATGGTAACCGGCATCAAATGACACCACGGGGTCACGTGATGTCACCTTGCCATGGTAACGTGACGTCACATGACCCCGTGATGTCATTTGATGCCAGAGCTTAGGAGGAGAGGGGGCGCGAGGCAGGAGGTAAGGAAGCAGGGGGGACGCAAGTTAAAATCTTTGCGCACCCTGCAGTATAGAACCAGGGAAGTAATACACATAAACCATTGATGGGTTGAAGTAGCCGTAACATATGTAGCCAAGTTGTATAAACACAACAGTTGCTAATCAGGCTCAAACTCAGTAGTTCAGCACACTAATGTTGCTACTCTGATAAATGCAACAGTTGCAAATTGCAGATAGTAACTATAAACACAGATGTGCTGAAGCTTAGTATCTACTTTAGTTAGCTCATTAGCTGTAAAATTTGTCAGACTCGATTTCCTTGAACGGATCTTTTGGTGGCCAGAGATCCGCAAAGACATGAAGGAGTTTTTGGCAGCCTGCCTTGTATGCGCCCAGACTAAGGTCCCGAGGACGTTACCATATGGGTTGCTCCAGCCCTCGTCAGTCCCCACCCGCCCGTGGACCCACCTATCCATGGATTTTATTGTGGAGCTGGTTCCCTCCATTGGTATGACTACTATACTGGTAGTAGTTGATCGATTTACATGACAAGCCCATTATATTCTTCTCAGGAAGCTACCCACAGCCTCTGAACTATCAGAGATCTTTATTAAAGAGATATTCCACCTCCATGGAGTCCCGACTGATATAGTCTCGGACCGCGGATCCCAATTCATCTCCAGATTTTGGAACGTCTTCTGCTGCACTTCTCTCACGGAAAGGGCCAACTAGAACTTAGAACAATTCCTCTGTTGTTTTGTTTCCGAGCTACAGGACAACTGGCTTGACCTGCTCCAGTTGGCTGCGTTTTCTTGCAATTCCATGCAGCATGATTCAACACTGGAATCCCCCTTCTTCTGTGCCTACGGGTACCATCATGCTGCCCTTTCCCCTTCCAGTCCTCTCTCCAGAGTTCCTGCAGTGGACAACAAAATCCAATAACTCCAAATACTCTGGAAGAGGATCCAGGCCAATCTGGTCAAAGCCGCCCACCAGCAAAAGATCCAGATGGATAAAAGCCGATAACTATCTCCCCCATTTCAAGTGAGATATCAGGTTTGGCTGGCTTACAAGGAATATTCTGCTGAAAATTCCCTCCTCCAAACTCGGTCCCAAGTTCATTGGACCGTACAAAATCATGAAACAGGTCAACCCTTTGGCGTTTAAATTGGAACTCCCGGCTAGTTTGAAGATACCTCCAGTGTTACATGTCTCCCTCCTCAAACCGTTCGTCCAGAACACTTTCTCTTCTCCCAGTCTCACTCCTCCTAGACTAATCTTGGTGGAGGGCCAGGAGGAGTTTGAGGTGCACCAGATACTCGATTCCTGAAAATCCTGTGGTGGACTACAGTACTTGGTCCAGTGGAAGGGATATGGCCCTGAGGAGAACTCATGGAGTAAATTGTAGATTGTTCCAGTTGTGAGAAGCACGGTAGCAGCTAGCATGGCATGGTGTACCACTGTGCCAATCAATTGGTTTATTGGCATTTTTTTTATTTAAATGTAATGTGTTTTATTTTGTGGTTCTTTTGTTTTTAGCTTGCCCATTCATTGACATAGTGGCAAACTATGGCAATACTATGGGCATGGTTTTACCAATGTGCCAATCAATGGGTAGATGTGGTGGAGGGTGGGGGTAGTTACCCCAGTGAGGGTTGTTAGGCCTCAAGGGTTTGTAGCAGGGGAGTGTGGATAACCCCTGTAATTACTATAGCGGTTACAAACCGCTAAAATGATTAAGTGGTTAGTGGCAAGTATTTTTTTTTTATTAGAATGTTGCTACACACAGACGGGGAGGAAGACGAGGAAGGCCTTCCTCCTGGCCGGGGTAAGTAGAACTTTTATTTACTTTATGCTGGCTGGATGTTTTATTTTTAATGGGCACATGCGCTATTATCCATGTCTGGATAATAGTAATTTTCCCCATTACTGTACGTGTTGGGGGGGGAGGGGGTGTTGTTGGAGGTTCAGAGGGTGGGTAGAAGGGGGTTGTTGTATTTTTATGTTTATTGGGGGTAGAGTGGGTGGGTGATGGGGGTACTTGGCCCAGGGTGGGTGATTAGGCCTACCGGGTGGGTAGCGGGAGGTGTTAGCCCCTTCATTACCATAGCGGTTATTACTATAGTAATATAGGGGTTAACTCCTCCCACAACCTTCGTGGTAGGCCTAACCATCCATCCTGGGCCAAGGACCCCCATTCACCAACCCCCTCTACCCCCAATAAACCAGGTACTGTGGCTTAATCCCTTCATTGCCATAGCGGCTAGTCACTAAGGTAATGAAGTGTCTTTAATGTGAATTTTAATAGAGTATGGAGATGAACCTTATTAATTTCAGCCTAGGGGACCCCCTGTTTCCTAAGTTACAGGCCCTGGTATGGAGTGCCGGTATCCCCCTGCAATGTTTAAATCTCCCGCATCACGTGACCGGGACATTGAAACGCACAGGAGATACCGGCATCCTATACTGGGCCTATAACTCAGGAAGCAGGGGGTTCTCAATGCTGAAATTAATGCAGTTCAGCTCCGAAGACCTCCTGCTTCCATACTCTATTATTAAAATTCACATTAAAACTGCACGATCGCCTGTAAGAGCTGAGCACGGAGATGCAGCTCTCTCCGTGGAGCTCTTCCAGGCTGCAGTTTAAACAGTTTCAGTGCGATAACATTACGGAAAAAAAATAATTAGTGCGATCTTGCATTGTTTTTTTACCGAAATTTTAAAAAAATGGTGATTTTTTTTCTAGTGAATTCTGTTTTTACACACATTTTCTAGTGCGTTAAGACAATGCAAAACTCGCTTGGCCATGCACTGAGCTTGTCAAAGTTTAGTGAATAGGCCCCTTAGAGTCAGATCTCAGATGATGCTGCATGCTGCATGTGGTAGAGGTGAAGAGCTTGTTCAGATAGACTGGTAGTTTGTCCAAAAAGTATTCGAAGGCAAGACAGGAAAGATGAACTTTGCGCCTAGACTCAAGTCATTACCAATCTAGTTCTTTGGGCATTTCGCAGTGATGTGTGTTATATGTTGTAGTTACATTGGAAGACAAAGTGCCATATTGCATTGTAGAGGGTGTCTAGTTTGCCAAGGTGAGTTTGGGGTATTGTACCATATACTATGTCCCCACTTGGCATTAGCATATGCTGTGTGATTTGTTCCTATAAAGTACACCTAGCTTGGCATACTGTAGGTTCTGGATGTACAGTAGGGGTACAGTATCAATGTGCAACCCAGAATATTAAATGAGGGTCAAACAATATGCCCACATATTTAAAACTAGTGACAGGGGATACAATGGTATTAGAGTTGGTTCTGATTTGTAGTTCCTTCATTGGCAGTTTTAGACATTTAGCATTTGTCCTAAATATCACTGTTACAGTCCTGTCAGTTTTTAAAAAGTTTATTTTGGGAAATCCAGTTTTCAAGTCTCAAAAAAATCAGATTGAGGTATGTATCCAAGGTCAGAGAGGTTAGGGCTGTGTGCATATAAGATTGTGCCATTCGCATACATGTGCATTGAAGCTCCCTCACAAGCTGTAGGTACAGCATTGATGACAACTGAAGAGTAGGGACAGAACAGAGCCTGTGGAACACCGCAGGTGATATCCAAAGAGTTGCGAACAATGCGCCGGATTGTTCTGCGCATGCGCGATGACGCGCATTGCGTCATGACGTCACCGTGTTTCCGTTTTTGGTGCGAAACTGCTTGCAGGTAAGAGGGTATTTAATGGATGTTACTACACTGTGTTTTATCCTTGAAAAATAACGCTGTGACGTTCGAAACGCGTTGGATGGGTCTTTTGTCACATTAAAGTGCCCTTTAAATTTATTTTTGATTCTGGGTCCTTCCTGCTCCGTGTTTGCTTGTGCGCTTTGTTCTCCATTTATTCCTGTTTACTACATATTGGAAGCTGCACAGCCTGCTTACCACTCCTAGGATTTGTGAGTATTGTTTATATTTCAGGGGAACCTGCCAATGAGACTGATGGTGGGTGGACTTGTACCATCTACCACCTGTCTTCAGGAGGATAGTACCCATACTAGTGGTTATTATGTACTAATACCATTACTCATTTCTTATACCTTGGATTAGTGGTTTGGCTTGCATTATTCTTTTATTCCTGGCATTGGAGCGCTTTAGCCTATTTTTCCGATATCCAAAGAGTTGGAGGTAGAGCCCGAGAGAGACACATAGGTATGAGTGAAACCAGTTTAAAGCATGTTCCCCTATTTCAGAGCACTGGAGCTTGTTTAACAAGATAACATGATCAACAGTATCAAAAGCCTTTGTAAAATCTAGGAATATTGCACCAGTTCATTTCACACTGAATCTCATTTAAATCTTTTAGGAGGCTAGTCACTGTGGAGCGAAAGTCAGCATGGAGATGGCTAAAGAAATTTGTCTTGGTATAGTAATCGCTTAAATGGGAGTGGACACATTTTCTCATGACTTTGGATAGTTTTGGAGAAGAGGGATTGGCCTGTAGTTTGAGACAGTGCTTGTGTCCCCACTTTTGAAGATTGGGACAACTCTGCAGTTTTCCAGTTCTTAGGGATATGGCCTAAAGACAAATTAGAATCGATTAGGGAAGCGGTACAACAGTGGTTGGGGCAAAGAATTGTAGGAACTTTGATTGCAGTAGGTAAGGTCCACATTGTCTGCTTATTTTTAATTTGTGGAGCTCGTGTAACTTTTTCAGATACTGGGACAAATTGAAATTTGTGAGCAGTGTTGGGAAAGGGTGGGTGTAACAGGGGACTTATCCCTGTTCAGTAATGTGCCTTTAATCTAGCAGTGTGGTAGTTAATTACTAAACACCACCTGCCTGATTAGATTGTTTACAAAAAGCCTGCCTTTGAGACAGGAAGTGACTCCTTAGCTCTGACTTAGAGCTGACCTTTGGAGCTGACCGGTCTTGAGCTCTGCACAGCAGAGCTGATTTCAAGACACAGGGAAAACTACTACACCTGAAGCTGAACCAGGAAGTGAGAAGATTTTCCCTCCAAGAAACAGATAAGACTTTTATTCTTAAGAGACTGCTTATATCTGCTTATTTTCATGCTATATGTTTTGGGGCTGCGAGACATGCTTAACTAATGAAGATGTGAACTAATTGCATAGGATTTCACTAGAAATACTCCCAAGTGAATGGAAGCTTTGTTCCCCCCGTGTTTGGATAATTTCCTCATGAAAAGGAACAGGCACAATAAGCCTATTATAATTTCACATTATTAAACCTCCTAATTGTGTACCTCTGTGAACGTCCGTCTACAGTGGGGCTATACTGTAGGTGTTTTCCCAGATTGAGCTTCATGTTTGTAGTTCGGGTTGAGCTTTGCTTATAGGAAAGTGGCACACCCCACAAAGTATTCATTGAATGCATGTGCAATGTCAGTGGGATTTGTCAGAGTAATTACATACTTTTTTGATATTAGATGGTTGTTGTTGGCTATAAGGATGGAATATATTGTTGATGACTTAAAAAAATGTCAAAATGTGTGCTGGGAACATGTATATTTTAGCATATTGTTGATGACCTTCCAGAAGTGTTTTGGATTTTATGTATTCTGGTCAAGATTGTCAGAGAAATATTGGGTATTTGCTAGTCTCGTTTGCCTTGTGCATGTATTCCGCAGGCATCTGTAGTTATTAAGATCCGTGGTAGTGCCAGTTACGATGTAGCTTTTCCACAAGGCATCGCTAAAATGGTAAAGTGCAGTAGGGTCGGTTGCAACCCATGGAACATTGGCCCCCAGTACTCTTATTCTGCGTTGCGGAATATGGGTATCACAGAATTTTAAGAGCTCTGTTTGGAAATAATCAAGCTCAGAATCTGAGTCAGGTGTCAAGTCAATTCTGTACCAAGGGCAGTTGGTAAGATGAGCCAGAAACTGTTGTGAGTTAAAGTTTCTAAATGTTCTAGTGATTGGAATTTTAGGGCTTGATTTGGGTGGTCTGATTTTTCTTAGACAGTACAGGCATACCCCGCATTAACGTACGCAATGGCGGAGCATGTATGTAAAGCGAAAATGTACTTAAAGTGAAGCACTACCTTTTTCCTACTTATCGATGCATGAACTGTACGACAATCGTCATACACGTGCATAACTGATGTAAATAACGCATTTGTAACAGGCTCTATAGTCTCCCCGCTTGCGCACAGCTGCGGTACAGGTAGGGAGCCAGTATTGCTGTTCAGGACATGCTGACAGGCGCATGCGCGAGCTGCCGTTTTCCTATTGAGCGATATGTACTTACTCGCGAGTGTACTTAAAGTGAGTGTCTTTAAACCGGGGTATGCCTGTACACTATTGCAGGGGAGCGCAAACTTTTGGAGCTGCGCCCCCTGCCTGCATCCCTCTTACCTGGTTTGACGTGACCTCACATGACCCCGTTGCCATGGAGATGGACGTGCGACATCACTCTGCATGACACCGCGGCTTCAAATGATGCCACGCTGCCATGGCGACACGTCACAGCAACGCGTCTGAACCCTGTTATGTGAGTTGCAGAGGCCTCACGTGATCCCCCGGCATTTATTTTAAATGCTTCAAGGAAGTGCATGGGGCCTCTGCAACCGCCCCTCCTTTCTTTGACCTATCTTTCCTAGAAATGGATGGCGATAGTTGCATGGAGGGTTTTAGGAGTTAGCCACGTTTCCATGAGAATGATGGCTTTGGGTTTATACATAAAGCACCATGCCCTTAATTCATCCAGTTTGGGCAACAGGCTACAGATATTTATATGGGCGACAGATAGCCTTCTCTGGAATTTGAAAAGGGAATTCTCAGGGGTATATGACAGAGTTGAAAAGGGATTGAGTTCAGGGATTGAGTTCAATTCAATATCTCCTGCTAAAGAGAGTAATACTACAGTATAACTAAAAATGGGATTAATTGTTTGCAGGCTGTACATTTGTGGTGTTTGCCATTAGAATGAGTGGTGGTTGGTGTGCTGTTTTTCAGAGTTCTCCACACAACAATCAGTAGATAATGCAAGGCTTTTTAAGTAGTCCAGGGAGTATATATATATTTGGTGTGGGCCAGGAGGGGGGAGTAAAAACAGTAAATACCAGACTTGAGGTAAGTAGCAGGTTCATTATCACAAAGGTAGGTAACTTTGCATGAAGTTGTGGTAAGTCCAGTTAGTGTGGGCATTGAGCAGACAGCAGATGTGTGCGCTGCAGTTGGCAGTTCCAGGGTTTGTTCAGGGATTGCAGAGGGATTATTACACAAAGGAAAAAAAGAGTAATTATTTATGCAACTTTTTCTGAGTTCACACTCCTGAAATACATATAGAGAGCATGCAATGCAGTATTTTCTTATGTCATTCAGGTAAACTTTAATTGTGGTGGCCTTTCCCCTACATATACAATTCTACAAAAAATAAGTAAAGACCGGAAAAAGATAAACCATGCACAACCTATTTGTATATCTTGATGGCAAATGAATAAAATGATTAATTCAGTATACTTTTATTACATGTTATGAACCCATTAGATAGTATCAAATTTACATATTGAAAATACACAATATAATTATTGTCTTGGTGCATTAACATAGCCAATGACAGCAGTCACACAATTCTGAGCCTCAGAGAAATAAAAATAAAAAATAAAACCCTGCTTAGAAAATACTAATCCTACAGCAATTTAGGTTGCAGAAAAACAAACTATTTGCCCGAATCCCAGCAGAAGTGATAACTTCTCAGGGAGTTTAACCTCCTTGATATTAAAGTCATTTATAAAAAAAATGAAAAAATAAAAAGTATGCATTTATTATAAAAAAAATAAATGGCTGCATTTATTAAGTTGACTTTCTAATTATATACAACCCGGTCAGTTACACTACAGTATATACTGTACAGCAAGTTGTTCAGCCCCCAATGTCCTCTCTGATAGCAGAGAAGTGTATAAAATAAGGTGCTGTAAACCCAGTGTCCCTAACACTGAATTTCTTTTTAACCGTATGGCAGAAATACACCCCCCACCCTTTTTTTTCTTTGCCACATGCTTTACATATACAAATAAGCAATGTACAATTCTACATTCTTACCTAAAATGGCAATCGTTTGGTGCTCCTGTTACAATTCTGTCAAAATCCTGATTGTGTGCCTAACATAATGGCTGCCTTTCAGTTTTAATCAATTTTTCAGTAAGAATAACTCAGCATATGACTAAGGTAACATTATCTATTGTTACAGTTGCAGCTCAAACTGCTGGGAACATTGGCAACACATTATCACAAACAGAAAAGTGTTGCAAAAATCTTGCACTGCTTGGGAGGTGTGCTAAAACCTGTAATAGAAATCAAGAAAAGCTTTAAAACTCATTAAAAGTGGCATTAAGAGTTGAATAATTAAAAAAAAAATGCAATAAGTATTATATAATACTACAGAACTATTTTTTTTTAAAACATATATTTTCACATGTTTTGCTGCTTTAAAGACAAGTTAACAATCAGTTCCACATCAGGAGATAAGTGCTGTATTTATTGTAAAAGTAGCTATTTCAAGACCAAGTCAACAATGTGACAATTAAAGAAATAATATCAGTAGGTAAATGATGATTCAGCATGGAGAAGGGATTCTCAAGCCACAGCTGTGAGCCAGACCAGGATTTTATGGTAGCCAAATCATTAGCCTATCATATACACATCACATTTAATCAGCTGTGTGCAAATGCACTGGGTATTCCTACAACATGGAGAGCCATATTTACCAAGTGCCATAAAAAACCCTACGGTGCAGTTTGGCACTTTATGGCTCAATTATTTGGATGGGCTGTCAAGTGTCTTACGATACTTTTAGGGTGTCTTATAGCTTAGCACCACTTAGTATGGTGGCATATGGCTCTTGGTGGTCCCAGAGGAGAAGAGCATTACTCTATGGTATAGAGCAGTGGTTCCCAATCTGTGCGCCGCGGCGCCCTGGTGTGCGCCGTGGTTTGCCTAGATGGGCGCCGCGATTGGCTGCAGGTCAGAGGAAGCCGGGAGTGGGGCTTCTGCTTTGTGCAGAGCACACGGTGAGTGTTTGTGTCTGCCTTCCCGCTCCTGGCTCCTCTGTCTGCGCGGTGTCCCGTCCCCTTCTTCCCCGGGTGATAGGAGAAGGTAGCGGGAGTGATGGGGGGGGGAGTTGTACATTTGCCTGTCCTGGAGGTGTGTGCAGGGGGAGGCGGGGAGCCACCTGCACGGATCTCCTGCCTTTCCTCCTCCCCCCCCGCCAGTCACTCACATCCGTCGCTGCCTCTGCTCTCCACTGCGTGTCTGTGTGTATCTGTGTGTGTGTGTGTATCTGTGTGTGTATATCTGTGTGTGTGTATCTCTGTGTGTGTGTGTATCTCTGTGTGTGTGTGTGTGTGTATCAGTGATTGTGTGTGTGTGTATCAGTGACTGTGTGTGTATCAGTGACTGTGTGCAGGGGGAGGCGGGGAGCCGCCTGCACGTATCTCCTGCCTTTCCTCCCTCCCCCTCCCAGTCACTCACATCCGTCGCTGCCTCTGCTCTCCACTGCTTGTATCAGTCTGTGTGTGTGTATCAGTGTGTGTGTATCAGTAACTGTGTGTGTATCAGTGACTGTGTGTGTGTGTATCAGTGATTGTGTGTGTATCAGTGACTGTGTGTGTGTGTGTATCAGTGACTGTGTGTGTGTGTGTGTGTGTGTGTATCAGTTACTGTGTGTGTGTGTATCAGTGACTGTGTGTGTGTGTGTGTGTGTGTGTGTGTGTGTGTGTGTGTGTGTGTGTGTGTGTGTGTGTGTGTGTGTGTGTGTTTCAGTGACTGTGTGTGTGTATCAGTGACTGTGTGTGTGTGTGTATCAGTGACTGTGTGTGTGTATCAGTGAGAGTCTGGGAGAGTGTGTGTCAGTGTGTGAGAGTCTGGGAGAGTGTGTGTCTGAGAGTGTGTCAGAGTCTGAGAGATTGTGTGTCAGAGTATTAGAGAGTGTGTGTCAGAGTCTGGGAGAGTGTGTGTCTGGGAGAGTGTGTGTCTGGAGAGTGTGTGTCTGGAGAGTGTGTGTCTGGGAGAGTGTGTGTCTGAGAGAGTGTGTGTCTGAGAAAGTGTGTGTCTGAGAGAGTGTGTGTCTGAGAGAGTGTGTGTCAGAGTGTGGGAGAGTGTGTGTCTGAGTGTGGGAGAGTGTGTGTCTGAGAGAGTGAGTGAGAATGTGTCTGAGAGAGTGAGTGAGAGTGTGCCAGAAAGTGAGTGAGCGAGCGTGTGTCAGAGAGTGAGTGTGTCAGAGTGAGAGAGAGAATGTGTCTGAGTGAGTGAGAGTGTGTCTGAGAGAGTGAGTGAGAGTATGTCTGAGAGAGTGAGTGAGAGTGAGTGATAGAGTGTCTGAGAGTGAGAGTTTGTCAGAGAGTGAGAGAGTGTCTGAGAGAGTGTGTATGAGAGTGAGTGAGAGTGTGTCTGAGAGAGTGTGCATCTGAGAGAGAGAGAGTGTGTGTCTGAGAGAGTGAGAGTGTGTCAGAGAGTGAGAGTGTGTCTCAAAGAGTGAGAGAGAGAGTGTGTGTCTGAGAGAGTGAGTGAGAGAGAGTGTGTCTGAGAGAGTGAGTGAGAGTGAGAGAGAGTGTGTCTGAGAGAGTGAGAGAGAGTGTGTTAGAGAGTGAGAGAGTCTGAGAGTGTGTTAGAGAGAGAGTGTCTGAGAGAGTGAGAGAGAGAGTGTGTCTGAGAGAGTGAGAGAGTGTGTATGAGAGAGTAATAGTATCTGAGAGAGCGAGAGAGTGTGTCTGAGAGCAAGTGTGTGTGTCTGAGAGAGTTAGAGAGTGTGTCTGAGAGAGTGAGTGAGAGTGTGTCTGAGTGTGTGTCTGAGAGAGTGTGTGTCTGAGAGAGTGTCTGAGAGAGAGTGAGTGAGAGAGTGAGAGTGTCTGAGTGAGAGAGAGAGTGTGTGTCTGAGTGTGTGTCTGAGAGAGTGAGTGAGAGTGTCTGAGAGAGTGTGTCTGAGAGAGAGTGTCTCTGAGAGAGTGTGTGTCTGAGAGTGTGTGTCTGAGAGAGTGTGTGTCTGAGAGAGTGAGAGTGTGTCTGAGAGAGTGAGAGAGTGTGTGTCTGAGAGTGAGTGAGAGTGTCTGAGAGAGAGTGTGTCTGAGAGAGTGAGAGTGTCTGAGAGAGAGTGTGTCTGAGAGAGTGAGAGAGTGTGTCAGAGAGACAGTGTGTCTGAGAGAGTGAGAGAGAGTGTCAGAGAGTGTGTCTGAGAGTGAGAGAGAGAGTGTGCCTGAGAGAGTGAGAGAGTGTGCCTGAGAGAGTGAGAGAGTGTGTCAGAGAGTGTGTCTGAGAGAGTGAGTGTGTGTCTGAGAGAGTGAGAGAGTGTGTCAGAGAGTGTGTCTGAGAGAGTGAGTGTGTGTCTGAGAGAGTGAGAGAGAGTGTGTGTCTGAGAGAGTGAGTGTGTCTGAGAGAGTGAGTGTGTCTGAGAGAGTGAGTGTGTCTGAGAGAGTGAGAGAGAGTTTGAGAGTGTATGTGTGAGAGAGTGTGTGTGAGAGAGTGAGTGTGTGTCTGAGAGAGTGAGAGAGTGTGTGTCTGAGAGAGACACCAACTGCGCACTGCAACTGTTAAGTATGTATATACAACTTTGTTTTTACTTTGGGCGCCGCGGAAAAATCTTGATCGCCTTGGGGAGCCTTGAACCGAAAAAGTTTGGGAACCACTGGTATAGAGACTGTGAGAGGCGACACTATCTTACTCAGCGGGAATGTGAAGTGTAACTTTCTCTTCATTAAAGCACGTTCCATTAACAACCATGAAGAACCACCAACCATACAAAAGTTACCATAGATTTCTACTGTATAAGCTGAACATGTTATATTTCAGACAAACCGTGCTGTAATAGTAAACTTAAAAAAAAAAAAAAACCAGTGTGTATTTAAGGTCATATAAATGGTGATGAAATCAGTAATAGTTCCTGAGAGATTATCTGGACAACCACCATACAACTACACCTTGGTTTTGAACTATAATTTTATTAAGTCATAATATTTCAAAGCTATATCACCATCCACTAAATTTTGCTTACATTTTTCAATATTCTGAAAAAAGTGTGGTGTTGCAAAACATATGCTGTTACAAAAAATAAAGTTACATTTTCTGGTTTATTAAAATCTCCCCTCAACACCCAACTCTTCCACAGCTGATTTTTCAATGTTTTCATGTAGTAGACGAACTTCAGTCTGTGTGAGGGTCCGTTCCATGTGTCGATAAGTAATTCGATAACAATGACTGACTTTCTGTGTCCTAGAAAACAAAAATAATTCCAATTGTTAATCCTATTGTTTATATAAGAATATTTGATAGCAGGTACATATAATAGCTACAAAAACATGTGAGATGCCGGTCTTGCCCGATTATAAGGCTCACTTTGTGAGCCAATCAGTAGTCAGATGTATGAGTTAGGAGGGTATAACAGGGGAAGCTCCACATTGGAGGCCTGAAGCAGTCATGTTGCTTGTGGCAGGAAGCTCAAACCGAGAAAGCCAGACATAGAGACATAGGACAGAGAGAGAGACAGTGAGACACAGTGTGTGTGTGTGTGTGTGTGTGTGTGTGTGTGAGCGTGTGTGTGTGTGTGTGAGCGCGTGTGTACGTATGTGTGTAAACTTTTATCTTTCCAGCTACTATTGAAATTAGGGTGTTGCCTTATATTCAGGGTCACCCTATAATCAGGCAAATACGGTATATAAAAAATGTTTTTTTTTTTTTAAATAAAACATTGCTAATAAGTGTTAGCATTGCAACGCTGGTAGCTACAATAGTAAGATACAGATGTTTGCTCAATGTTCTACTTCTCCTTTCCTGAATGGAGATGTTAGGATCAAAAAGGAGAAAAGGAAAAATGCAGGGTAGAAATTTGTTTTAGACGAAGGAAATTACACTTTTTAACTATGAAGTGTGTGTGTATGTTTGTATGTGTGTGTATATCAAAAAAAGACGGTGTAAACAGCGCTAACAATAAATAATTACTATTAAAATAATCACTGGCAGCCAGGTAAAAACTGACAGTACAGTCAGTGAGAGAACACAGGAAAAAAGAAAATACCGGCGCCACAAAACAATATATAGAAAGTCCAAACCATATGGTGTACAGTCCAAATGAATCCTATTATAGCTGGTGAAGAAAGGATCTCATGTCCATGAGGTGCAATATATGAAAAGAGAAAAAAAGAAACAAATTATGGTGCAGTATGCCAACAATGATAGTAGTTTGTTTGTCTGTTTTCAGCTATCATTGT
The DNA here is from genome assembly GCF_040206685.1 of Ascaphus truei. Taxonomy (NCBI): domain Eukaryota; kingdom Metazoa; phylum Chordata; class Amphibia; order Anura; family Ascaphidae; genus Ascaphus; species Ascaphus truei. The sequence continues at coordinate 198,043,726 of NC_134484.1, read as the reverse complement.
TGGCATACTGCACCATAATTTGTTTCTTTTTTTCTCTTTTCATATATTGCACCTCATGGACATGAGATCCTTTCTTCACCAGCTATAATAGGATTCATTTGGACTGTACACCATATGGTTTGGACTTTCTATGTGTGTGTGTGTGTGTGTGTGTGTGTGTGTGTGTGTGTGTGTGTGTGTGTGTGTGTGTGTATGTATGTATGTATATATATATATATATATATATATATATATATATATATATATATATATATATATATATATATATATATAGGCACAGCACAAGAGATAATCACAAAAAGTGGTTTATTGGGTCCAAAATTCACACACATGTCTGACCTTTCTTCAGTGGTGCCCCTTACAGAATAACTATTTACTCTTTATTGTGCATCACATGAAATGTCTGTGAATTGACTTTACAACCTGTTCTTTTAAAGTACAGTAACTATGCATTGTTATAACTCTGTGCCGACAACATACTTGAAAACAAGAGGTAACAAGAGGTAACTCTCAATGTATTACTTCCTGGTAAAACATTTTTTATAAATAAAAATAAATACAATTCTTATTGAGCGCATCTCATTAAAGAGTTCTTGCAAGTCCAAACTGCGAAAAACATTTTTGTATTCTTTGCAAGCCAGAGTGTTAAGCAAGCGTAGTATGTGAATAATCTAGTAGAATAGGTTTTTCATGTGGGTGACTGTTAGTCAAGATGTAAAAACACAAACTTTACTTAGCTTGTAAGTGCTCTGTGGCAGGGATTCCCAATGTGTGTGTTAGGACCAGTATGTCAGGCCAGAATCTGCACTTGTGTTAAGCTTCCATTTTGTCTGGTCATAACTAGTTAAGATTCTGTAGTCAGCCTTTTGCTGAAATATAATTCCTAAATGCACTCAGTTTCTGCCAAATTGCATTTCCTTTCTTCCTGCTCAGGATATTGCTAAGATACTTTTTGTAGGGACAGTCTCCTGCTGTTTTAGTTAGAATACAATAAACTGGTTCTATGCAAGAAGCAAAATAGTGTAATATAGTTGCTAAAGACTCAAGGTCTCTTTTGATAACAGACAATGAATAAGCTATGTATTCAGACATTGCTTGTATTGGGAGTGACACGTCCCAAAAATCATGCCACTAATATGTCCTGCCCCTAAATCACGCCTCTAATCAAAGCTACGACCAAGACACACCTATGTTACGCCTCTAACTAATATCTTATTGTTTCTGTATAAAAGTCATTACCCTATGAGTAATAAATTGAGACAAAGGATTTGAAACCTGGCTTGCGTTACGTTTCATTTCTTTCATCTACCAGGCCTGTAAGTTCACCAAAGATCGAAGATAACAGTGGCAGGGCGTGAAAGCATCCCGGGGAAGTCTGCTGCAAACGGTGCAGATGGTGTATCCAGTCACAAGGCTTCAGTTTTCTTGGCAGAGGAAAGGCTCCTCTCAGTTCTGAAGCATAGGCGAAGGAATACGGTTTTCCTTCAGTTTTGGCGTCCAGAAGTGGGGAAATTCACAAAGGTGGTGAGTATATATGTAAATTTTTATATATGATGCTTCACCCCCTCTGGGAATTTAAAAGACCTAAATTGTGACTGAAGAATTGGGTTAGAGGCCCTTTTAATCAACATTTTTGGTTAAGTCTTTCTTTGGTTAAGGTTTTCCTTCAATGTGTTTCTTAAATTTGCTGCATTTCTTGTTTTTTATTTCCCTCTACTCTATTGTCTATTTTGTAACGTACTGTGTGCATTGTTGGCTCTATTTCAATCAATACAGGTGGGCCCTGCTCGTAAGGCAGGTTCCGTTCCCTGGCGCTGCCACAAAGCGAAAATTGCTGAAAAGCGCAACTTGCAATTTTCGGCTTCTGCAGTGCCCCGTTCTGCGCATGCGCAGACTTGCAGTGCCCCGTTCTGCGCATGCGCAGACATGGCATCCCCCTTCTCTGTACCGCCAGATACTCAACTGCTGAGCGCGTCATGCCGAAAATCGCCGGAAAAATGGAACAAGCGCAGAACCTATTGAATAATCCAAATAAATGGGACTAAAATAATCTCTAACACAGGAAAGACAACTTCACAGCATATTTAATAAGGGCCACATAGAGATAGGAAAATAAAGTACTTTTACATATATTCACCACGATATTATTATTACAATCTCTCCATTTTAATGGCTGCCGGCCACCTGTTTTTGATCTTTAGAAATGTAAAAATTATGTGTAGATATAAAATTAGTGCTACAGTACATCATAAAACAAGGGTTATTTAAAAGTGACTATATATATATATATATATATAAACACACAAACAGTAACCCTTAATAATTAATTGTGTGAATATTAGCGTGCTTAAATCTATAAAAATTAGGTGAATACTTAATTATAATAATAGTGATTTAGACTAGTGCTATTAATAGCTGTTAGTGTTATAACTAATTATAAGTGGTGTTCATAAATCATAAAAAAGTCACTCAAAGTTCACACAGGTGTAGTCCATCAGGTCCACTGAGGATAGTAAAAATTAGGGTGGTATCCAGACCCCAGACACTAATGGTTCATGCAGCTCCTTTGATGTGGTATAGCCACCCACAAAGTACCTACATAAAAAGAACAAAGAGAAGCGCAGGCACCATAGTGTTACACTGTATAAAAAAATAGAGTCCATTTAATAAGAAACGCGGTCCGAAGGAATCGCACTTACAAGATTTAAAAAACAACAAGCATGTAAGAGAATAATCTCTAAGGGGTTCGTCAGCTGGGTGGGAGGGGTCCAGTGTAAATACTCTGCCTGAGTAGGTTGCAGCCGTTGGAGCTCCTGACACACACCGCTGTGCTGTATAGATCAGCCTGATATTCCACATGCAGTATAAATCCTTCAGTCAATGGAGATTCAGGCTGCTAGCCGCGTGTGCAGCATGAATAGCAGGGCTCCACACAGGCAGAAGGCACCTCCTCTCTCCGTCGCGCGCTGACGTCACCACCTTGTCCCAACTAGTTTCGTCACTACCACGTGACTTCTTCAGGGGTCATCAGGATTGATACTGCATGTGGATTATCAGGCTGATCTATACAGCACAGCGGTGTGTGTCAGGAGCTCCAACAGCTGCAGCCTACTCAGGCAGAGTATTTACACTGGACCCCTCCCACCCAGCTGACGAACCCTTTAGAGATTATTCTCTTACATGTTTTTAAATCTTGTAAGTGCGATACCTTGGGACCACATCTTTTTAAATGGACTCTATTTTTTATACAGTATAACACTATGGTGCCTGCGCTTCTCTTTGTTCTTTTTTTATATATATATATATATATATATATATATATATATATATATATATATATATATATATTTACGAAGCGATGCTTTGCCATACTATAATGCCCTGGTGGGCCCTCAAACACTGCCATGCAGCAGCATGCACGCAGGAGGGGTTGGCGTTGGGTTGATGGGGTTCTAGGGTGTCTTCCAGCACCAGAAGGTGTTTTGTGACAGCGTAGGTGGGTCAAAATAGGTTATCAGGGATTACACCTTTAAAATATTTCATTGTTTTTGTAGGGTACAAATTCTGCCGTCCCCACTTTCAAAGCGGACTACTGAAACAAGAAAAGAAAGGTATCACACCCTCATCCTTTGCTATTGATATGAGTTCAGTGACATTGTACATTTGTGAGTGCATCTAAGTTTGTATTCACCCCCAACTGCCAGCAAACATACAGTACTGTACTACCATATACAGGTACTGTATACAGTAATACCCTCCTGTCTGTGCTTTGGTTCTTAAGTGGGAAGCTCTTCTGTGAAAGCAGCTCTGAAGGTCCAGCTCAGTAACTGAATAGACAATTGGATTTACAATCCTTTGAATGAACTATTTAGGATACAAATGGACTTTGGTGCTATTTATTTTGAATCTTTTTTTCATGTGTTTGAATGCACTTCTGCAATGATTTTTAGTACCTCTGATGAACTTTGTAATTAATCCTTTACTTTATTGATTCAATTCATTTTTCTTATCTATTCGCCTTAAAGCAGCAGCTCGCACTGATCACCATTTTATTATTATTATTTTATTTACTTTAAGACATCTATTGCTGCCCTTTCCTACAGTGTGCCGTTTTTATTTTGGAAATCTGATGCTTTGTTTAGGAGATATAAAGCGTTTGTAATAGTAAGTGTCCAGAGGTTAAAATAAAGCAAGGTTACGATGATAGCATCAAAAGGTACTGTACTGTACAGATTAATACAATCATTTTTTTAACACTAGAAACACATTTACTTCTTTTTTTTAAAGGCAGGGCATGCTCAGGGGGGGGCAGGATGCTAACATTATATGAGTTAAACTCAAACAGGCTTTTAGTGGGGTTTCTGCTTTAAACAGGCAATCCCTCCAAGCACCAAAGTGCTCGAATTTCAGTGACATGCTTAAGGAGTCTCATTTATGTAATTATTTTTAAGTTATAATTGGGTGGGAGAGGTATGGTTTCCCCTTGTGTGTTCAAAAAGTGTCGGGTACAGCCAGAGTCCTCCCTCCCCACCAGAGATATTGGTTCTCTGAGGACTGGGTGGGATAAATGTAAAGAAAACACCCTAATTTGACTTCACCCTTCCGAGGCCCCTAAAGAATTCAACTGGCTGAATACGTTGGATTGCACTTTTACCAGAAATGTGCTTTGCTGAAGTTTCAAATCAAACATTAGAAAAAGTTTTTAAAAAACTGTGAAAAATGCAATCTACTTTTGTCAGCAAAAGTTCTTGCAAAATGGCCTAAATTGTTCAAAATTTTCTATTCTGCTTTTTAAAGTAGCAGCCCTGTGACTTTTTAAAAGGATTTATTTCAAGTTCGATCGAATTTAGAAAGTGATACCAATTGAAATTCATCAAACGTGCGAGGACCATTGCCTTTCGTTGTTTAAATGAACTTATTGCAAACTTTTGGATCAAAGCAAATTTTTACGACCAACCAAAAAGGGTGAAATTTGCAACATTCGCATAGGCGTGCAAAAACGTTGCACATCTCTATTTCTTTACCACTTGAGACAGAAAACAACTCTTCTAACTTGGGTCTAACATATAGCCAAGCAGGTAGGGTGACGTGGTAGTAAGTCCACTAATTCACAGCACAAAAATATCACCTCTGATCATCAGTAATTCACAAACATGTACAGTACAGTAGCTGTTTTAAAATGAGTAATTCATCTAAGATCTAGAAAAGTTCTCTTCTTTTCAACCAGCCTGTGCTTTTGCTAAACCCAGGAAATGTAAACAGCTCTGAAGTCCTCAACCACGTAAATGACATGGGAATTAGGAACAAATAAAAGTAGGCCACAGTTCAATCAGCAAACAAGACCAGCATACATTCAACAATCAATTCTGTACATAATACGTTACATAGGAAAAATTTAACATGGATTCCAATTTTTTTTTTTAACTCCTTTGGTGGAACAGAAATGGCAAAGAACACATTTATAACTCCTCTGGCACTGGAAGCCACAATTAAATATTATTTAAACAGGCCATGATTTCTGCATTCATGTGCCTAAACCATTTGTCACGTACGGCACACATGTGAGCATGTTACCTGCATACGTGACAAGGGTTAATACACTGCTCTAAAGCTGGCCCACTTTGCAAAGGTCCCTCGGATGAACAATATCCCCCCTAGATCTGTCCCCATAAACTGTCACAAACAGCACTCTAGTGAGCATGTAACTTAGATATGTGTAGCCAGGTCCCCCTTCTGCTTGTGGGCCCCCCTCTGGGTACTCACCGTGCGGCGGTCGGGAGTAGATGCGGCCGTTCGCGGGGAGGTGTGGGGGCATGTGCGCGCGTGACGCGCGCTCTTCATGCTGCGGCCGGTTGCCAGAGACGCGTGCGGCCGGTTGCTAGGGCCGCGGTCGGGTTGCGAGGCGCGCCCCGGCGGTTCCCGGTGCAGGGCGCCGCCATGACAGTTCTTCGCGCATGCGCCGACTGCCGATGCGACGGGAGGCCCTGGTTAGATCGCGCATGTGCAAGACAAGCGCGCGAAATGCCACCAATGAGAGGAGGGCTCTGTAAGGGGACTTCAAGTCCCATGAGCCTCTGGAGCGGCCCGATGACGCCAGGGAGCCAATAGGGCTGCAGGAGCTCCCTGCTTGCAGGAAATAGATACATTTCGCGGGTTGCAGCACGTTGGCTGTTGGTGGCAGGAGCAGCTAGGGGAAGGAGGTAGGGTGCAGGAGTCAGTGACTCCCTGCACTAGGCCAGCATTCCCCTAGGCCCCAGATAGCCCTGAGTCACCCTAGTGGAGTGTTGTAGGGACAGGCCCTGGGTTAGGGACTCTGGCCCACTAGCTATTTGATAGTAGGAAACGAAGAACTTTGCCTGTCTTGCTGGGAGAGAGCTGGACTATTATCATCGTGGGATCGCCCCTGATGGATCATCCTGTGATGGATCCGGATATCGTGCAGGAGTTCGCCTTGACCCTTTGCGAAGCCGTTGCAGGTCCGGGCACTGGAGTGCTCGGCAGGTAACCCATACCATCAAGTGCACCAACAAGGCCTATCACCAGACATAGTGGCTGCGCAGTCACACACCTGTATCAGACTGGGTGGGGCGAGACATTGGGTGGGGTTATCGGACACTGGGTGGGATCATTCAGTGAAAGTGTTAGCGTCCGCCGTGGCGCATAAAGTGTTAGCGTCCGCCGTGGCGCATAAAGTGTTAGCGTCCGCCGTGGCGCATAAAGTGTTGGCGTCCGCCGTGGCGCAAGTTAGCGTTGTGAGAGATGCAGTAGGGGGAACCACTCCCCCTCTGGTGGGAGCCATCGCAGGTGGAGGCGCTGCACCGAGTAAGTGGTTACTCATTAGTATAATATAGTGCCCCAGGTTCCCCGTGGCGGAAGCTCAGCCCTCCTGTGAGCCAACAGGTAAAGCACCACACGCAGGTAACACTGTATGGTCCCCGCACCCACCCTATAATCTGCGATTGGGTGGGGGAAAACCCGTTACATATGCAACCAGGGTTAATACACACAGCTACTCCAGCCAACTCTAACCCCCTGGGGTATTAAGTCTTTTTTGCCCTGCAAGCCTCCTCTTGTACTTATGATACAAAGACCTGTTATAAGTGCAAGGGGACTGAAGCCTAATTTTTTATGAGGAAGGAAGTCAAAGTTATTTTTATGGGGGGCAACCTAAAGTGCATTTATACAGGAAAGGTCAAGTATGGGGATCCACACAGAAGCAAAACAAAAGCCCACAACGTGATTTCCAGCAGAACATCTTTTCAATCGCAATGTTTGTATTAGCAGAGATTCTTTTCTATATTATTATATTGGTACAAAAAAGTTCAGAAGCAAAAATAGGACACGGTTCTCACAATTTGTTAAACCAGTAATTATTTATTCTCAGACCAGTTAAAGGAAGTATAATCGGTTTATTATTAATTTAGACATCACATTTAATAATGTTTTTGTGACTGCCAGGATTAGAAAAAGATTTTCAAGCTAAGCTTATTCTACAGTATGTCAAGTGCCTCCAGTAGAAGCAGTAAATAATATCATTTATTGAAAATGTTTCTAGGAAATAAAGCACTGTAAACAATGTTAATAAGTACAGGTCCAGATTTAAAATTGGTAAAAATAACACCACGTTAATCAAAACAGAAACAAATGTTATTTTCCCTGGGATGACTACGATTCTATGCCCTAATTTGCTCATTTGTACCCAGTTTTAGATTCCGGGAGAAGAAAATAACAACTCCCAATAACAGCAACAACATAATATGAGCAACCTTACATTATTTGCTGTAGTAAATACAGCGTAACTTAACGCATGTGCTAACTTCAGTTAACACTTCGTTAAAAAGTGAATCTGACCAAAGAGGTGTGTTAAGGGGACAATCCATTCTAAGATCAAAGTGAACCAATGCAAGGAACATGTTTAAAATATTAAATGCAAGTAATAAATAGAAATAAGAAACATACGATTTTTAAGTATTTTTGTAACTTTCAATTTTTCTATTGTGACTGAAAGCTGCGTAGTCTTTTTCCTATTTGTATTTATCTCTTTAATATGACTGTTTGTGTCTACATAGAAATTGTCAGTTGTCCTGCTTTTCTTTTGTTTGTAAAGTAATTATGACAACACCACTAGTTACATTTCAAAGACCTGTATTCAGTAAGCTCTAAGGCTAAGTCCCCGCTAGCACTGATCAGGCTGAGTGGGCGGCGCTTGCGAAGGAGACTTAAATATATAGATATATGTAAGTCCCCGCTCACGCGGTGCGCGCGGCACACACGCTCAGCCGCGATCGGCGCTTACATAAACAAAAAATTATACTTCCACGTGCGCTCAGCTGGCCCGCAATACCGCCCCCCCTCCCCCCCACACGCTTGCTTAATCGGAGGACACCCGACGCTCATGCTTGGAGCGCTCTCCAAGCATGAGCGCGCTCAGCGCCAGCGGGGACTTAGCCTTAGGCGCCCTGCGATCAGCTTCTTCAAAGCTTATTGCATAAGAGTCTAAGGGGCAGGGCCGCCTACGGGGGGGCAGGATGGAGGCAGCCGGGATTGCTGTCCCCAATCCACCCAGTCAAGGTTCCTGGCCTCCCTGTTGGCAACACTACTGTTTCCACTCTGTGAAGAACCACCCCTCTGCTGCCTGCCGCCCCCTCCCTTTTCTCCTGCAGACAAGCTGGGCACTCCCCTTTCCTGGGCCCCTCCCATTTATCCCTCCCCTCCTGTGGGCAAGCCGGGCCCTGCCCTTTCCTGGTTGTCACCCCTATCCCTCCTGCAGGACTGCAGGGCCCTCACTTTCCCTCGGCACCACCCATCTATCCCTCCCTCCCCAGGCCTCTGTGGGCCTGCTGGTCTCTGCCTTGTACTGGCCATGCTGCTCCAGTAAGCCCATCCAAGGGCCCATGTAAGCCCACATGCCCGAGGCCCCCTTTATACCACCCTCCCAGGCACCTTACCCACCCCAAGGGGGGAGAGGGTTTATTTATATGTGTATTTGGGGAGGGGGGCTTATTGTGTGTGTGTGTTTGTGTCACTGTATGTGGCTGTGTGTCACTGTGTGTGTCACTGTGTGTGTGTCGCTGTGTGTGTGTGTCGCTGTGCGTGCGCTTATATTGGGGAGGAAGGATATTGAGTGTGGGGAGGGGAGAAAAATACATGGGGGTGGGAGAGGAGGGGGAGTAAGAGAGAGGGGGAAGGAAATGGTGACGGGGGAGTGAGAGTGAAGAGGTATGTGAGAACGGGGGGTGTAAGAGAAAACACGGGGGGGTTCTCGCAAGGCCGCCGACACATGGTTGGGGGGCCCCGGTGGAAATGTTAGTCCTGGGCCCCGGAAAAGCTGTCTGCGGTGCTGCTAAGGGGCACATGCATCAAGTGACTTGAATGGGAGTAATCGCCAGAATGGATGGGATAATCCGTACCGGCACTTAATGCACGTGCCCCCAACATTATAAGAATGAATTATAGTGCACAAAAAAAAAAAAAATCCATTCATTTAACACAGCAAACAAATAAATAAAAGCTGTACTGGAAGGACATATGAATGATTTTTAATCAGACAAAATATTGTGATGTTGTCGCGCGACGGCTGGGTCACGTGCACGGCTCAGCCAATGAGGGCGAACCGCTCACGTGACGTCAAGGGCACGCTTCCAAACTGTGAATCACAGCTGCTTTTGGTCGTGTCTCCTCCAGATCCCACAGGCCACGGATCGCCTGTGCAGCAGGCACGCACGACGCCACGCGCTCAGTCGCCCGCCTACTATATACAAGGTCTAAGGAAGCTGATTACATTGATGTTTGAAATATTGTTAAAAAAAAAAAGGAGAAACAAAAATAAAAATTGCTTTTGCGTGCGAGTCTTTCCTTTAGACAAGTAACATAATATATATCAGAAAGTATCAATGTCTGCTTTCCTAGTCAATTCGCTCCCTTTTCTCAGTGTAATAAAACCTTACAGTCTGTGCGCTTATCTGCCTCAAATTTAAGAAACTTAATTATCGAGTACATTACATTTCAGGCAGCTGCAAGCAGGGAAAACAAATTGCAGTGAGTTACATCAGATCTATGAAAAGAAAGAAACTCATTAACAGGAATGTGTTTCTATTATTCATTTGGTGCACCATTTTTGTCTTAATCCACAGACGTATAAAGGTCTATTTTTTTTTCCTTGCACTGGTTTAGCGCCACGTTTGCAACTGGGAAACTTGTATAGCCAGAACACTTATAGTACTTTCTAAAATGACTGTTATCCTATAAGAAAGCCAGTGTTAACTCGAGAAAATGATTGTTAAAATCTGAACATCTCCCCCCCACCCCATTCAACTGCCTTGATCAAAACAGAAAGAAAACGAGGCAAAACTTACATTTAATTTGCGCCTGAGATCTAACGGCTTCTACCCTTACTATAAAGCCGGCCCTTCCTTCCTCTGCCAACATTTCATGTCAGCGTCAGTAGGAGGAGGGAAAGGAGTGGTGGAATGTGTGGAAACTCAGGAGGCTTGGCATGGAGAGAGAAAGAGAGACAGGGGTGGAACGTAAATATATATAAATAATTCTAGCAGTATTAATAGTTCAGGTTTTAAGAAATCTGACCTGTCTCAGTCAATCGGTTCCAGTTGGGTTTGATCACCTGTCAGGTAGGCTAGACCCGAGAGAGAGAGAGAGAGATGAGAGAGAGTTTTCAATCATTTGAATATACTTTGCATATTTCCAAGGTATCTCAGGTGTGTTCACATGTATGTCTCCACATGTATGTCTCCACATGTTGTATGGAGGGGTGTTTTGGGAGGAATATAAGTCAATGGGTATACTACAAAATGTGTCTCTCTCACAAAACATGACAAACCAGTTGCAAACTGACAGCCACAATTTTTTTCCGCGACTTAAAAAGGGAAAATTGTGCATGGTTTGCGACCTTCAACGAAGTTTTCACACATCACTAATTTGAACTAAGCTCCCCTTTCTGAAATATTTTCTTCTCTAATGTTACCCAAATAAAAGGAGCATTTCCTTGAAGAAAAAAAAAAAAATTCCCCCTAGGTGGGGAACAGAGAGTCTCCGGAGCGGAACCGCGTTAATGTAAGCACCGCGGACTCCCTGTGTCCTGAAATACATGCTTAGATAGGTGCTGCCGGTATGTCATGCATGTCTAAAAGTCCAGCATCATGTGGGCCAATAGCCATGAATGAAGACGATGCAGCTACCTATTGGCCCGTGGGACCTTTAAAACTGCCATATACTGTAGCCTGCCCAACCGGGGCTACTACCAGCATGACCTACAGAGGTATGTCTCTCGGAAGCCGGGGGTCCCCGGAGCTTTAATTAATGTGGCTTAGCTTTGGAAACCCCCTGCTTCCAAGAAAGAAAAGTAAAAAATACTAGGTGGAAACACACATTTTAAAACAAGAGGAATTACAGTGAGGGGAGATTGAAGTCAAGAGTAGGAAATCACAGAAATACACGTGTGTCAGAGACAAGAAGAGGCAGTGAGGACAAGGATAAAGAAATTAAAGGATTGCAGTATTTTGATTTTGTATTGAAGTTTGTTGATTAAATATTTGATCCGTTATATTTTTTATGTACGATACATGATGGAAAGCAAGTTTGTCAGACATGCTTACTAGCAGTGTGTACTGCTGATATATATATATCTATATATTTCTGGGTATGCACCTTAACCCTGGCTGTGCTCAAAGCTGTGACCATGCAGCAAGCTTAAGCCTATAGGGAACCATGTTAAAAATGGTTATTGAGGCAAAAAGTGACACTGTGTGCTCATTTGCATGTAATTTCCCAGAATCCCTTGCTGCAGTGGAATTGCTGTATGCTGGGTGATAATGGGGAAAGGCGCGGTTGCAGACCTGCCTAAGACATGCAGATGAGCATACAGTTATATTTGCATATTTGCTTTCCTGTGGAGGGTTGTTGTCACTTTTTTTACTCACCATAACTTAACTCAGTATTATATATCTATATATATCTATATATATAGAGATATATATATATATATATATATGTAGGGGTGTTCTGGTTTCCGTCTGTACCTCCGCTGCAGGGTGCAATCACGGGGGGTGCTGTGTAGGGAGCGTCCGGAGGTTAGGTGGTGGCCCGATAGCACAGGGCGCCGCCATGTTGTAATTGGTATTGCGCAATACTCATGCGCGACCGGAGGCACGGAGAGAGTTCGCGCATGCGCATTGTAAGTGCGCGAACGGCTGGCCAATAACCAGGAGGCTCTGAAGTAAAACTACAATGCCCATGAGCCTCAGCAGAGCCACATGATGCCAGGGTGCGAATAGGAGTGAAGGATTGGCTGGCAGGAGGAAAGGGAAGCGTGGGGGAGAGACCACGCTAGCAGAGGGTGACGGAGGAGCAAGGGGAGAGGTTGTGTGTGTGCAGGGGGTCAGTGACCCAACTGCGTAGGCTAGATATCCCCTCAGGCCCCAGTGCAGACCCCGAGTCACCACCAGCTTGTGGTACTGCAGGGAACAGCCCTAGAGAGAGACATCCTATTCCCTTACTGTATTAGCAGACAGGGACACAGTGTTCTTCCTGCGCTGCTGTGTGTTCAGTGGTTTGGGCTCAAGCTGCTGGACATTACCAAACTCGTGAGAGACTACGCTGGATCGGCGGATCCTTTTCAAAGTCTGTTACCGGCTGCTGGAGTGGCCGGAAGGTATTTAATAAGTGCACTGTAACAGGGGACTTATCCCTGTTCACAAATGTGCCTCTAATCCAGCAGTGTGGTGGTTAACTGCTGGTAGGCAATTAACTAACACAACCTGCCTGATTAGATGGCTTAGAAAAGCCTGTCTTTTGAGACAGGAAGAGAGACTCCTTTGCTCACACCTGAGCTGAACTTGGAGACAGAGCAGAGATTCCTTAGTCCACAACTGGGCTGAACCAAGGAAGGGCAGATGTCTTGAACGACAAGCTGACCACAAGACAAAGAGGACAAGATTCTAACCTGGAGCCTGACATTTTCTGTGCACACAAGGGTGCGGTTCCAGGAGAGCAGAGAAGCTTCCCCTACAGCAGCCCAGCTAACAGATAAGACTTTTTCGTATAAGACTATTATCTATGTATGTGTATTGATAAATGTCTCCATGATTTGGGGCTGGTAAATAGCTTAGCTAACCAACCCAGTCAGAGAGGGCTGAGCTACATGTATAGATAGTCTCCAAAGCAGAGATAGGGTTTTTTGGTTGGCTCACTATTTCGCTTATGTTGAATTTTTGCTGTTTAAAGCGACAGGCACAATAAAGCCTTGTTATAATTTCACCTTACAACAGTCTCCATTGTGTACCTCTGCACATGTCCTCCTACATGCACCAACACCGGTACCTTCAGGCGCTGATCCCGCCTTGGGTGAGGGTTCTTTGGGGACACTGGGTTGAGTGACCAAGGGACTGAGTCTATACATTGGACACGGTGTGGGGTACACACACTGGTGGGAAGTGACATTACTCGAACGTGGAGAGTGGCCAGGCCACAGGTGTATAACTACTGAGTATCAGCTATTCATGTACTATGATTATATGTGTTTTATTCTTGATAGGTGTAAGCTAAGGTTTTGCAATCACTTACTAGTAAAAGGTTACAACGTTGTGGCTTGTTATCATTATTCTTACCTAGAGGAATCTTACTTATTGGGGATCCTGGGTAAGTGGAGGCGCTGCCAAAAACATATTGTTACCCCAGGCTCCCAGTTAGCGGAGGCCCAGATCTCGCTGAGGCAGCAGGTACATACAGCACTAGTAGTCTCTCTATATCAGCAGGAAAGAGGGCTACATATATATATGCCTTTTGCTCTGCATCAGTGTGCTGACTGGCTCTGTTAACTATTTATATTTTATGAGTTGTGCACCTACGTATATATACATCATCCCTCTCATCCCTGGCAGAGTTGAGCTGTGGTTTATATGGAATTGATGCCCCTCTATTTTTCATCATCTTCTATCATTTGTTTGTGACGTTATTGTATATATGTGCTATGGAACTATTTGAGGACATCACTGGGATTTTTTCCTCACTTTCGGATGTAGCTGGCTTTAGCAATGCGGAGGTGGCCAAAATCCGCTTCACGGAGTCTTTTGAATCTGTTGAAGGGCCCGATAAAGCGGTTGACATTTTCAATGAACTTATCAAACTGAAAAAAACGTGAAGTTGATTTTTTTCTGCACGGTGTTAGCTTGTCCCATTATCACAAGGAGAGGATGCTGCCTAGGAGTTTCAGGGTGAAAAAAAAACGACCATAGGCAGGAGTGATATGGAGTTTTGCAAGCGGTGGATTGCTATTTTAAACAAGTGCTCCTTTGACTTGATGATATTGGTCATTGACCAATCCAGCAAGGAACTCGCTAAGCTGAAGAGGGATATAGACCTTATTGACACCAAACATCATGAGACTCTGGGGCAGATAGGGGCACTGACTGGATTGATAAAATACAGACAACGGTGGACTTATATCGGGCCAACTTGATTAAATTCAAGAAAGAGAAGCTACGTCAGGTCACTGCTGATTATAAAGAGCGGAATGTGTACCGGTGGCTGCTGGGGTTGGGTGAGACGAAGGGTGCCAGAAGTGGTCAGCAATGCCGAAACCAGTCACGGTCCAAACGTGGAGGCACTGCCAAACTGGGTTATACCACCAGCGACACGGATCTATCCGATGCACATGACAGTGCTTCAATGGAGCCTTTTTTAGGGTCAGTCGACGGTGATCTACAATCTCTCGAACCAGTCCCTGACTGCGGCGGAGACAAGTGTCCTACAGAAGGGTCTATCCTTTGTGCCCACCCACACACAGGATGCATTTAAATGGGAGGTAGACATGTATAGACTACACACACATTTAAATTGAAGGATATCTTTTCGAAGAGCGGCATGTCTGATCCATCTAGTGGCATCAATGCAAACCCTTTTAAACCGAAGAGCACCTTCGATCCTCACTCGACCAATCCAAACATTGCCACCTTTATGAATTTACTCACCAAAGACACTCGCAATGTCTTGAAGAACCAAAAGACCAGTTTCCACAATATATCCATGGATGAACGAACAGCACTTAAAGCATTATGTAATAATCGAGAGATCATTGTGAGGGCTGCGGATAAGGGCAGTGGGATCGTTGTCCTTAACTATCTCTATTACAAGCAAGAGATTGAGCAACAGCTCTCAGTGGACTCAGTGGAACAACACTATAGACGATTACCTGGTGATCCGATGGCAATGTATAAAAGGGAGATTGATGGCATCATCCAAATTGGACTTAACAACACTTGGATTTCAGAGGAAACAAGCAAATTCCTGACTCAAGATTATCCGGTGATGCCAGTGCTGTATACCCTTCCGAAGATACACAAAAACAGCGTGACGCCTCCAGGCAGACCAATCATCTCAGCTCGGGGGTCCTTATGCCACCCCCTTTCACAATTTGTGGATTTTTATATGCAGCCACTAGTAGCTAAGATGGGCTCATACATAAAAGACACAACAGACTTTATTAAACAGATCAGTGACCTTTTCATGGATCCTACAGACTGTTTCTTCGTCACATTGGATGTATCCAGTCTTTATACTAACATTCCCCACATTGATGGTTTGGAAGCAGTTCGTATGAAATTTGAAGAATTTGGTGTACAGCAAGGTCCACCTGTGGAATTCCTTATGCTACTGATTGAGGTTATTCTCCATAAAAACTTCTTTAGATTCGAGAAACATCACTACCTACAGCTTACAGGGACCGCCATGGGTTCGAACATGGCGCCGTCTTATGCAAATCTTTTTATGGACCTATATGAGCGTATGCACATTATTCATGATGAGACCTATGGACAGCACATTGTGAAATACCTTCGCTACATCGATGATGTGTTCATTCTGTGGGATGGCAGTGAAGAAGAGTTGCTGGCGTTTGTGACGCCTCTGAATGGGATTCCATCCACAATACGGTTTACCCTTAACTATAACATCAATGACATCGCTTTTTTGGACACTGTAGTATATAAATCTGATGGCATGTTGGCCACAAAGAACTATCGGAAAATCACAGACAAGAATTCATTATTATGTGCAACTAGCCATCACCCACTTCCCCTTAAGAAGGGTCTCCCCTATTCACAGCTCTTAAGAGTGAAGAGGATCACCACCGATCCAGATGAGACGCAGAGGGCACTCATACAGATGGCTGCACGCTTTCGAGAGAGAGGCTATGATACTCAAGATATCCGTTATGCGTTGCAGAAGGTTGTACAAATTGATAGGAGTGTTCTATTGACACCAGCACCCCTTGGACAGGTTACTAACCGAATGAACATCATCAGCACTTTCAGCACAGCTTCTAATGGAATTAAGCGAAGTATCCGTAACAATTGGCGCATCCTGGAGAACTATGACAGAGTGGGTATGTGTGCTAAGGAACCTCCATTGTTCTGCTTTGGACATGGGCCTAGTATTGGGGACATGGTTACTGGCTCAGATCCTATAGAAAAGTATGCTACCTCCAAAACATGGTTGGCTAAAAAACCCGGGTCATATCGTTGCCACGGCTGCACAAACTGCCAGTTCATGCAGCTAGGATCGAGTTATAATCACCCCCACACTGGCAGATCCATCAAACTCAAGCAAGCACTTAATTGTGAATACACATTTGTGATTTATTACATCAAATGCCCGTGTGGACTCCTGTACATTGGCAAGACCGTGAGAATGCTCAAAGAAAGAATGGCTATGCATCGTACGACAATCAGAAAATCCATAGCGAGTGGGCCTGATGACATGGACCTGAAATGTCTTGCGGTTGCCAGACATTTTAAAGAAGCGAGACATTCCCTAGCTACACTTAGGTGCCTATACTCCAGGTCCCGATACCTGCACGGGGAGGGGACAGGGGCAAAACCTTGTTACAACAAGAGGCCAG
Source organism: Ascaphus truei (assembly GCF_040206685.1). Lineage (NCBI taxonomy): Eukaryota > Metazoa > Chordata > Amphibia > Anura > Ascaphidae > Ascaphus > Ascaphus truei. Next base: position 198,026,814 of record NC_134484.1, on the reverse strand, counting down.
ACTCATTTTTGAGTTACGGATGGTGGCACCTGGTGGCCTTAACGAGGAGTTAAAATTGGGATGCATTCTGTGATACAGGCGATTTGCTTGACTTGTATGTGTGTGTTCTTGGTTTTTAACATCTTGCCTAATAATCAGTGATCCCATATGTTTACCATAGCTTCACTTCATTTGCACACCCTCACTTTCCTTGTTATTGTTGTGTTTGTTTGTCCAGCATCAATGTATAGCCTCACCTGTGTTTTTTACTTTGTTTACTTGACATCTCCTGCTCTGACCTCTAGCTCTGCTAGTTGCTTAAACATTTTTATTTGTATCACAACTATGCTATGCTGGTTAGTACAGTGTTGCCCCTAGTGGCCTATCAGTGCTAGTACGCATGCGCAATGCTGTCGGTTGGCGTCTGTAGTTGCCAGGGTAATCATTGTGATCGGATTCAGTTCATAGTGGAGTCTGCCGTATTGGCTCCTCGGCTCACAGCACTTCTGCTCGCCCCTGCTACTGTCAGCATTAGACGCCAGACAGTGACGTCAGAACGGATCGTTCTGAGTAAAGGATTGAATCCCCTGCGTTGGGGGAGTGTTAGACACGAACTCCTTGCAGAAGGTTGGGTGGAGCTGGGAGATGACCAGGTGAGGAGCATTTTGATATGGATTGTATGTTGGTGATTGGTGTATGTGGTTTATGTGCACTTATGGTGGGGGTATATATGTGGGTCACTTACAGTTGATGGTTGCACGGCCCTGAGGAAGGTCTCCCTGTGGGACCGAAACGTTGGCATTCGTGTAACAGTGTGTTTTTAATTCATCACTTTTGGATTACTCCTTGCTGTATGCTGTCTCTTTTATTGGTTCATGGACTGGTAATTATGCTATATATTTATATATAAATATATATATATATATGTAGCCGGGATTCCTTTGCGCGCCTGTGTTGTATTGTAATTGTAGCAGAGCAGGGAACGCTCCGGTTATCGGAGGTTCCGCGTATTAGGGCGCCGCCATGTTGGGAGTTGGCGCAGGCGCAGAAGGTGTGGAGCAGGAGGTCGCGCATGCGCGGGCATAGCAGTCAAAGCCCGCGAAGGAGGAGTAGCTCCCATAGGGGAGCATAGGGAACTACGAGTCCCAGCAGCCCCCGCGGGACCATGTGACGCCAGGGGACCTATCGGGTGGTAGGAAAGCAGGGTGGAAGGAGGCCATAGGGGTCGGAGGGTGCGCACATTGCTCAGAGTTAGCGGGAGGAGGAAGGAGACGGAGCTCTGGTGTAGGGAGGCATTCAGCCCCTACCTAGGCCTTATACCCCCGCCCAGTTAGGCCCTGAGCCCCGGTAGTGTGCAGCAGAGATAGGGATTGGCCCTAGATAGGTTCCGGTTCCCTTATTGTGCTGCCAAGTGATCGCGTGCGAGACAGTGTGTATTCTGCAGGAGGTCTGGGCTCAGACCCTGCCGTTGTTGCTACCGTCCGTCTGGGTGGGATCGCCCCGGACGCCTATTGCTGGAAGTCACCGCGCCTCTGACCCTTTGCGAAGATCCGTGGCAGGCCCGGGCACTGGAGTGCCCGGCAGGTAATCAACAAGTGCACCAACTATACCTTCATTACACAGGACACAGTGGCTGCGCAGTCACCCATACATATTCTTTACCTCACTGGAGGGTGGGGGCATAAGTTATTGGGGAACTGGACACGGGGTGGGATCACCCGTTGGACGAGGGGATAAGCGTCCTGCGAGACGCAGAAGTTTAGTGTCACCTCACAGGAGGGATACCCGTAATATATCTCTGCTTTTGCCAACAAGTAAAGTCATTCGGTTGTTATATGCTGTGTGTGCGTGTATTGTTATACATAGTGTCCTGCGAGGAACCACTCTCCCTCTGGTGGGAGCCATCGCAGGTTGAGGCGCTGCACCAAGTATCAGGTATCATTAGTATTACGTGTGCCCCAGGCTCTCCGTGGCAGAAGCTTAGGCCCTGTGAGCCTACAGGTTATACAGTATATGGTAGCGGTCTGTGTTCACTAGGAAACAGGGCTATATATATATATATATATATATATATATATATATATATATATATATATATATATATATATATATATATATATATATATCACACACACACACACACACACAAAAATACACACACATTGGGTAGCCATTTCTGCTTGACCTACTTTTCTAACTATTGTACTTTCAATCATTAAACTCACTAGTGTGTTCGTGTCTAATTACACCCACAGGAGACAGTTTTGGTGAAGACAAAAAAGCAGCAACTGAACTTTCATCTTTTTTAAATTATTCCCATGCTCCTTCAACTGATTCATCTTATCAGGCATTCATAAAGACAATAGTTTTTTTTCACAGCCTCAAACAATCCAGATTTTTCTTGGAGAGGATACTTTGCGTGGACAGAGATGAGTCAAGTGAAGCTTCCCCAATAATTAAACAAAAAAAAGGGTCACTCATAGAAACGTCACTACAGCTACAATATATACAGTTACAATTTAATGTACATACTTCAAACTTATTTAAATGATACAATTACTTGGTGGATTCAGAAAAAGATTCAAGAAAAACGGCACTATAATTTTAAAGGTATTTGCAGCCCTTTTAACCTTTCTTATATGCACACATGCATGCATTCACGCACGCACGCACGCACGCACACACACACACTTGCATGGAGAAGAGCAAATAAACTTGTAAACGTTGAAAAATGTTGACGTAAAATGCATTCTGCATTGTGGCTACAGCAAGAGTTTGTTAAAAAAAAAAAAAAATCATAAATAGTCTGTCAAACCAAAACATTACTATTTACTATGCTCAACTTTCATATGAACTTGGTGCACCAATACTCTTTCCAATGATGGCTTCTACTTTGCATCTGGTAGCCAAACTGGGATACAGTGCTTGAATACAAGACAGAACTGTATCTTGCAGTTAAACAAGGTACCAAAGTTCTTAAGTTCCTCAGGTGGCAATAGTTGCTTTTCTAAAACGCAATACAGCTGAACTGAGATGTACTGTAAAGTTCTGACAGTATAGTTTTTTCACAGTTATAGATGTGTCATTCCTATATTTTGGTTCCATAATGTTACATCTCTTGCAATGAATGAACATGGCTTCAGTGCAGAGCAAGAAAAAGGGGATCACATCTACACTGTATACTAATTACATACATATAATACATTAAACTCATATATAATGAACCCAGGGACCATCAATCTTTCCTTACCACCATTACAAGAGCCCAAGTGATACCCTTTGCCTCACCACCATTACAAGAGCCCAAGTGATACCCTTTACTGACCTTCCCCATTAGCTATCCACATCGACCATAAAACACGGCAACTAAGAAGCCATTCGCACACCACCTTCCCCAACAATATACATTAATTTTTTTACTACATATTGTATTTGAAAAGATTAGTTGATGAAAAAATGGCTCTGCATCTTTGTTTTTCCAGTTATTTTTATAGCTAGGGATGAGTCCATTGAGGACTATGAGACTCTAATATCTCACAATATCATTTAATTAGGTCATCATACAAAGCAATTACAGTATGCACAAACATAATATGGCAAGGGGTCTGTCAGTAAGAGGGGGGCAGTGTGATTAAGAGATGGAATATACATTTTCTTATACTCACCACCAGTGCTGGAAATAGGATTTTTGAACTGGGGGTATGGCTATATCCGTAAATATTATTAACCTCCCTTCCCCCCCCAAAAAAATCTCCTGGGCCGATCTCCACTGTCATATAATTTCAAAAGTGAAACATTCAAAATAAGAGACAAACAATAATTAAAAGAGTGAATTAAGTTAAATTAATGGAAAAGCTTTCAGCTCAACTAAATAAAAAATTAGATCAATTTTATAAGATCTGGGAACTGTGGCCTTCGTTCTTTAGCTAGAATCCTAACCCTGGTTGGTTGTTATCCCTGATCTATTTTTCCTTTTAGCCCTTATACATACCTCCCTCCCCTTCCCACTTCGTTCCTCTATGGTTCCATCTTTATCTATCCTTTTTCTTTGTCATTTCTAAGTTATAACATAAAAAATAAGAATAATTTGTAATTAAAAGAATCCAAAGAGATTTATATATATAAATTAAATTGATATGGAACATATAGAAAATATTAAATAAAATTTGTGGTGAAGATAATTGTTTTTACTGAGACAGATATATTAAAAATGTAAAGGTACATATATTGTTCTTTTATCGAAATTATACATATAAGTAAGATGTTCATTTATTCATTTAAAATAATAAAAAAATATTGAAACAAAATAAATCAATCTTATAAAAATCAATAATAATAAATAAAAACAAATATCTGTTATCACTTATCAGCACAAAACCAAATGGCTTTAAGTTTACAAAGAGGTATAAACATTTTTCAATAGAACATTTAAAAAATAGAATATTACCGAAACTGAAATACCCTATACAATGCAGAAAAAGGAGATTAGGGAGTGATCAACTAAACCACACTAATTGAAATGATAAATAATACATCAATAAATCCAATTGGTAATTATAAAATGGGTGCAAACTGTGAACTGAAAAGTGAATCAGTGAAAAAGAGGGAATACAAGGTGTTTATACCCCAAAGGAAATTCACTTAAATGCACACCACTAATTAAGATATAACTTTTATTTTATTTACTTAAAACATATATTACCGGGTGTATAAGTAACTGTGTTAAAAGAAAATTAAATCAAGTAAAAAATACACCAAAGTCACCTCTCATGCATGAATACTCCTACTCAATAGTAATGGTAGGGTACTGGGGACTAAATGGTGTAAACAGCCAGGGTGGAGTACCCACAAAATCTGTGAATAGCCCTGATGGTGGTCACGTAATGTTGTCATCAGTCTCCGTTATGGAGCTGTTTTAATACAGTGTTCTTCAGCCAGTATATTAGTGATATAGCCTCTATATACTATTAGGGGATTGTCCATGTGCGTTTTAACAGTGAGGGAAGCATACTTGCTTTCTAACCAGCAATATTGGAGGTTCACACTGTGCCCCCTGATGCACTGTTGTTGTTAGCAGCCCTTTGATGTACTGGGGCTGCTAGCACTTTACAAGTACATTTACACTGTGAGAGGGGTGCTAAAGATCTTTGCCCTTTGTGGACTCAAGTGCTACCTGTTGCAGCATTAATATACTTATATTCACTATTTATGGTAGTGTAATGCGGGCAGCACCGTTTAATTTTATGGGATATTTGTACGTTCATTAGTTATCCCATTTCCACTGTTTGCACTATTATTACACCATCAGGGCTATTCACAGATTTTGTGGGTACTCCACGCTGGCTGTTTACACCATTTAGTCCCCAGTACCCTACCATTACTATTGAGTAGGAGTATTTATGCATGAGAGGTGACTTTGGTGTATTTGTTACTTGATTTAATTTTCTTTTAACACAGTTACATATACACCAGGTAATATATGTGTAACATGGCCTCCCGGCAGTTACTTCTTTGTCTGGGGCTTTTCCTCTGTCAGTCCTGTTAGAACAGGCAATGGAAAGGTTAATTCCTTCAAAAGGCCTGTATGTGTATTCAGCATTGAATATGTAGCCATATTTAAGGGCAGGCCTTGCAACCTGAGGTTTGTCAATCAAAGGGGTGGATATTGGTTGGAACGCCCCCTGCTGTGTGTGGGCCAATCTGTATCCGGCTTTGTCTTGTAATGATTCAAAGTTAGAGATACTCCCCTGAGATGTTCCAATTGAGACACACCTCCTAAATTAGTCAGTTAGCCAGTAGGTTAAGGAGTCAGTTGAGTCTGTGATCTACTGAGTGAGAGGAGTAATTACAGGAACTCTCTCTCTCCCTCCACCCAGGCTGGGTTGGAGGGAGGGGGGCCAAGAAGAACATGATGCTAGCCAGGGCTCTGAGCTAGAGAGACAGGACTGATGATACTGTGCTGCTGTGATACTGTGATGCTGAAATAAAACTCCAGAAAGATACTGCTGTGTGGAACTCTGTCTCTGGTATGTGAAGAGTGTCAGTGGGGGTCCCTCCTCTGAAGACCCCAGAGGATCCCTACTGGCTGGAGGTGCTGCACCACCCAGAGATGACCAGAACAAGGTAACCTGTCCCACCCTCTGTCCCTGTCCCGGCTCTCCCCACACCACCGCGGAGCCCTCAGCCCTCCTGTTACCAGAAAGTTCCAACACCAATACACCTGTGTAACCAGTAAAGGAGAGTACCCCCCCAGATCACTTAGGGGGGATGGGATAAAAGGGTTACATATGTTTTAAGTAAATAAAATAAAAGTTATATCTTAATTAGTGATGTGCATTTAAGTGAATTTCCTTTGGGGTACAATCACCTTACAATCCCTCTTTTTCACCTTATAAAATGTCTAAAAACTTTTAAATTCGGAATCATTACATCGCACCTTTTCTTTTTTACGACATGCAGATTCTTCAGCACGGCGCCTTCCCAGAAGAAGCCAAAACTTAATATAAACTTCTGGATTGGAGAGAGAAAGAGGTGGCCCGACCAAGTTCATAAAAAGTATTTTGCAGGTGCTCCACATTAAGACTTGCACATTGTGGAAACATGAACAAATTAATTCCACCAAAACTCCTCCCACACTGCAGTGCAAATCGGTATTGAATTAACTGCTTCAGTTATTTTTTTTTTAAGATTGTCGTGTATCTTAATTCCTGTATTATCCTTAAATTCTCTGAAAGCTCTTAGTGCATGTCTTCCATGCAATCCAAAATTCTCTTCCAATTCTTCTATTTCATTGTCACCATCTGTAAAATTCGAATTCTGTGGTCAATCTTCAATGCAAAGGTGTGAGATTGTCCGATTAGTGTTTCACACTTGTCTTTGCATACTGCTGATGGAGTAAATAGCCTGGATTTCATATTGTTAATCAAACATTTTAAAAATTGATTCCTGTTGATGGTGGGAAATTTACCAACATGAAGTAAAAAATTACTAAACTTAATTTTTCCAACCGCTTCTTTATCTTTGATGTAGAACTTGTCTGTTTTTTTCACTCTGATATTCTAAAACATTAATTTCTGAGCGAGCCTTATGCAAAGTACATTTTCGACTTTGTAATTCCAAAGACCGTTCAGAAAGCTCCAATAAAACATTGTACAACAGACCTCCATTTTCAATGAATGCAGACGATTCTACAGTAAAACCTTCTTTAAACCTTGGTATTTGATTATTTCCGTGCTTACTCTAGAAGTATCAGAACTTGCATTGCTGAAATGTTCCCATTGCGCATCATATGATTGCCAAATAGCTTTGGCGATCCGAAGAGATGAAGCAACCAATCTTACGCTGAACACTCCACCAATTTTCAGCAACCGATATTGTAGAGACTCCGCGAAGGTTTTCAATTCATCCTGATTTTTCAGAGATCTGTGGCACAGTGTGTCACATGAGACCAGGACAAATGCACTAGGGATCAACTGGCCAGACAGTACTAGAGTTAATAAAAATGAATTTATTGGAAAATTATATCCACAACTGTCCAACACAAACACATGCACCGAACTGGGGAACACCCTACAGGACCTCCGTTAGGAAGTTTTCCCCATTTATGCGGTCATGTAGGGTCTAGAAAGCACTGCTAACTGAAATCTAAGAGTGAGCGGAAGGTTATTTTCAGTTATTAACTGTCCATTTGGCACAGAGTGTTCCTTTCTAAACCTACCAGCTCCGAGGCATTCTAAAGTACTTCACTTTTCCATAGCCTGCAGTTTCTAAGAGTGAGCGGAAGGTTATTTTCAGTTATTAACGGAAACCGCAACAGGCACAACAGGAACCCAGGAACTCTGGGACTTATGACTGGAACTGAAACTGGCACTGGAACTGACTGGGGCCTCCTTTGCCACCTTTTAAACCCCATGGTGATATAATGGATACACAAAGGGAGGGTCAATGGCAGGTGCCTCCAATGTTACTTGGCCCCATGATTGGTGGGTTAAATGCAACATAGGTTCTGTTACATGGAAAAAGTTACATGAAACTTGCAACATTCCATCCTAAACACAAAGTTAACCCCTTGTCCCTGAAGTGCTGGAACCAGGCTACACAACACATCAGCCCAACGTGGATACAGTATACATAACTTCATATTATATTATTGACAGGCAGGGTTAATGGTGGGCTTAACCTTTATACAAAGCAGCCAAATGTACCCCTACCGTCACACCTTCCCACTTAAGCAGTGAGCAACCCCAATGGGTTGATCTCCAAGATTGACGCCTGTAGATCTGAGCTTAGCCTGTCCCGGATCGTCCTGCCATGAAAGTTCATCGGCATTGCATGCTCACTCCCCTTCTTGTGCTGTACAGTGAACTCATACTCTTGTAGGGCCAGACTCCACCGCAGAAGCTTGGCATTATCCTCTGAGACCCACTACAACCAGCACAGGGGATTGTGGTCCGTAATGACCGTGAAAGGGCAGGCGCACACACATAGATGGGGTTTCCGGAGGGCCCATGCTAGGGCCAAGCACTCCTTCATGATTGTAGCATAAGCAGCTGTGAGGGAGCCGCTTTTCAGTCAGGTCGGTCAGAGATTTGGCCAGGGCACTGTAGTGGGGTACAAACTTGCAGCAATACCTGGCGGTCCCCAGAAATGCTAGCACCCGTTTCTGGGTCTTGGGAACTGGCCACCCAACAATGGCTTCCAACTTGGTGGGCTCAGACTTGAGATGCCCCCTGTCTACCTTGTGCCCAAGGCATACAACCTCTGCCATCCCTATTTGGCACTTGACCAGCTTCAGCATGAGCCCGGCCTCCTGGATGCGGGCAAGGACCGCAGCAACATGAGTAAAGTGGTAAGCCCAGGAGATACTAAAGACCGCCAGGTCGTCCAAGTACGCCCGGGCATTCCCCTGCATTTCCTCCAGCAAGCGATTGACAAGATGCTGGAAGGTAGCCGGCACATTCTTCATCCAGAATGGCATGACCAAAAATTCATACAAGCCATTTGGGGTGATGAAGAACGACTTCTCCCATGCCTCCTGGGTCAATGAAATCTGCCAGTAGCCTTGGCTCAGATCCATGGTGGTCAGATACTTTGCCCCGGCGAGCTCGTCAAACAGCTCATCCATCCGAGGCATGGGATAAACATCTAACACGTTCTGGGCATTTAACTGTCGGTAGTCCATGCAGAACTGGGTGGTTCCGTCTTTTATGGGCACAAGGACTACCGGTGAGGCCCAGGCACTTTGCTACCTGGAGATCACCCCAATTTCCAACATGTCTGCAATCTCTTTCTCCAGGCTCTGCTTCACCTCCACAGAGTCTCGATAGGTGGACTTATGGAAGGGCCTCTGATCACCAGTGTTGACAGCATGATCAGTGTGGTGAGTTCATCCTGGATTGTTTGTGAACAGATCCCCATACCTTCCTAATAACTCTCGCACCTGCTCCTGTTTGGAAGCTGTGAGCTTGAACCCGATCCCCACCTCCGCCACAGAGCCTCCCTGCCTAGCCTCACCTAGGAGATCGGGCAGGGCTCTGCTCACCATGTCTCCCGGTGGTGGGCTACACACCGCCATCGACACCGGCCCACTCTCATTGTATTCTTTCAGCATGTTGATGTAGTAGCTCTGGTGTCTACCTAACTCCTGATCCAGAGCTACCATGTAATTTGACTCGTTCACCTGCCAGATTACCAGGAACGGGTCGGACCAGACAGCCAGGAGCTTGTTCTGGCAAGTTGGCTTTAGAACAAGCACCTGCTGCACAGAGATGAAAACTCTACTATGGGCATTGCTATCATACCAGTGCTTCTGTCTGTTCTGAGCTCCCCTGAGGTTAGCCTGCGATAATCCCACCAGATCGCCAACTGATCTCTGAGCTCCACCACATACAGGAGCACCGTTGCATTTGTTGTGATGGTCTTCTCCCAGAACAGGTCGAGCACTCCACGGATCCGGCGCCCGTATAGAAGCTTAAAGGGAGAGAAACCAGTAGACTACTGTAGCTAGCACCTCCCTGTATGCGAAAAGTAGGTTATATACATGTCCTTCCAGCCCCCTCCCCCTTCAACCTCCACAAATGCCCGAATTTTTTTCAGGCTGCCATTGAACCGCTCACACTGCCCGTTGATTTGAGGATGATAGGGACGTGTAGCGAGCACCGCGCACGCAGCCCAGAGACTTTGGAGCAGCTCACTCATGAACTGTGCATCCTGGTCGGTCAGGATCCCACTAGGGAATCCTACCCTAGTAAAAATATTTATAAGCCCCTCGGCCAGCCTCCGGGTGTCAATGGTGTAAAGAGCCACTGCCTCTGGGTACCTGGTTGCAAACTCCACGACCGTTAAAATATAATTTTTCCCCGACCTACTGGATATCATAGGGGCCTGATGATGTCTACCGCCATCCGCAGGAAGGGTTCCCCGATCACTGGTCGAGGCCTCAGGGGGCCTTCACCTGATCGCCTTGCTGCCCCACTTGCTGGCAGGTATCACAGCTGTGGCAGAACGCTGATGCCTCCCACGATACCCGCGGTCAGTAGAAATTCTGGGGCAACCTGGCTCTCATACAGGTAACCTCCTGATGCCCCACCAATGATCTTTCAGGAGCTGCCAGGGATTTTCCCAGTATAAGAGTCCATGACGCCAAAGGATTCGCTCAGATTCGGGCTTGGAGGACGATTCAGCAGCACGCTGCATCATGCCCTCCAGGCTCAGTTTGATCCGCACGGCATCATGGAATGCCTGACTCTGCCCCAGCCCACTAGCCCTAGTCACACAGTCGGGGATATCAATCACAGTCATGACGGGCTCCGCTCATCTTACTACCTGGTCAACCTTCTCCGGAATGTCCATGACTGGAGGCTCCAAGGTCCGGGATAAAATTGGTTCAGGGTTGGGACCCTGAACAAAGCTGATGCTGGGTCGGAATCCTGGTGACTCTGGCTCCGAGGCACCAGGGCCACAGCTATATGCTCCTCGTAGCTGCTTTGGCGCCAACCCAAGTCATTGCCCAACAGTACAGCAGCAGCTAGACCCTCTACAATGTGGCTTACATACTGCTCACTTGACTGAAACAGCCCTAAATAACTAAAATAACTAATGACCTCCATGCTGCCAAAGACAGAGGTCATTAAACTCTGTTCCTATTATTCGACCTCTCTGCAGCATTTGACACCATGGTCCACCCTCTTCCCCTTCACATTCTCCATACTCTTGGTATTCGTAACAAAGCCCTATCCTGGATCTCCTCCTACCTCTCCCACCGTACTTTCAGTGTCTCTTTTGCCAACACCTCCTCCTCTACCGATCTCTCTGTGGGGGTACCCCATCTCTTTTCACTGTTCACACTTTCTCAAGGTGACCTAATCACATCTCTTAGGTTTAAATATCACCTCTATGCTGACGACATACAAATTAACTTTTCAACCCCCGACCTTACACCTGCTGTACAGACCAAAGTTTCTGAATGTCTCTCTGCGATATCATTTACCGACTTTAACTTAACATGGCAAAACAGAGCTCCTCATACTTCATCCCAAACCTGGCCCTACTACCTCCTTCCACATTACTGTTGGAAGTACTATCATTCACCCAGTAACCCAAGCACCCTGCCTAGGGGTCACACTCGACTCCTCTCTCACATTCTCCCCTCACATTCAAAACGTATCTAAAACCAGTCGCTTTTTCCTCCGCAATATTACAAAGATATGCCCTTTCCTCTGTTACTCGACGGCTAAAAGTTTAACTCAGGCCCTCATTTCCTCCCGTCTCGATTACTTTAACCTCCTGCTGTCTGGCCTTCCTGCTTCTCACTTGTCTCCCCTACAATCTATCCTTAACGCTGTTGCCAGAATCACTCTACTCTTTCCTAAATCTGTCTCAGCGTTTCCCCTGCTGAAATCACTCTCCTGGCTTCCCATCAAATCACGCATCTCGCACTCAATTCTCCTCCTCACTTTTAAAGCTTTACACTCTTCTGCCCCTCGTTACATCTCAGCCCTAATGTTTTGCTATGTACCATCCCGACACTTGCGTTCCACTCAAGGATGTCTTCTCTCTACCCCCTTTGTATCTAAATCCCTCTCCCGCCTTAAACCTTTCTCACTGACTGCCCCACACATCTGGAATGCCCTTCCCCTCAATACCCGACTAGCACCCTCTCTATCCACCTTTAAGTCACACCTTGGTACACAAGTGCTTAAAGAAGCATATGAGTAGTACCGTGGCTGATACTAAACAAAATACATAAAGCTTGGCCCCCTGCAGACGCACTTACCAAAATGCCCTCTTACTGTCTCTGTACGTTCTTCCTACCAATTACATTGTAAGCTCTTCGGAGCAGGGACGCCTCTTCCAAAATGTAACATTTATGTATGAAGCACATATTCCAATGATCTGTTATTTGTATTATTTGTTATTTATATGATTGTCACCTGTATTACTACTGTGAAGCGCTATGTACATTAATGGCGCAATATAAATAAAGACATACATACATACATACATCTAAGTCGGGCAAAATGCAGACATCATGGATGCCATGGCCCGCGCCCCAGTCCAGAAACACATGGACTACTTGGAGGGATTTGCTGCCCCCATCCGCTAGGGTCACCCTCATCCTCTCCCCGGGTAAGAGGTGCTCTGGCCCGACCATATCAGGCTGAACCAGAGTAACAGCAGCGGCGAAATCAAGCATACCTGCGGTAATCTGGTCCCCAATGGTCACTGATCGGAGGTGCTTGATCCAGATATCGGTGGGACCAAGCCCGACCATGGCAAATTTGGTTGCTGCTTCGGCTGGAACTAGGGGTTGGTGCATTGAATGGCATCAGAAACATTGGTGTGGGTGCAGGGTCATCTGGGCTGCCTATCCAGGTGACGGCCTGGTTGCTGCAGTACGTTACCCAGCCCCTACACCCTGGGTCCGGAGAAGCTTGGAGCAGTCATGTTTTATGTGCCCTGTCTGGTTGCACCTGAAACACAGTCGTTCATGGGCTTACTCGGTGGGTGCCGCCTGGGTGCTGGTAAGCACGGTGGCTGAGCACCCAGAGCTCATGCTGATTTGGGCGGGATCAGGCTCTTGGGGCCGGAAAGGCACTGCAGGGTTAAGGGGCACCAGGGGTCTCCAGAGGTGAGGCCGTGCGACCACGAAGTCATCTGCCAAGATGGCCGCTTGCCTCACACTGGCCGATTTGCGGTTGGTGACCAACTACCGCACCTCGGGCGCACATTTCAGCATGATCTGCTCTTTGACCATCAGGTCATTGAGTGATCCACCATTTAGACTGATACTGTAGCCAGGACATGAACTCTGGCTGTGTGTCCTGGGACCCTTTGTTCAGAGCTCTGAACTGGGTCTAGTAGGTCTCCGGGGCAATGGGATAACATGCCAGGGGAACCTCCTTCACAACCAGGTAGTCCTTCTATCCTCCTGGTCCACCTTACGGTGTGCCATGGCTGCTTTGCCATGCAGCTGAGGGACCAGGTACTTGACCCAGTCCTCCTCAGGTAATTTTTTTTTGTGCACTTCACGATAGTTCTCAAAGGACCGCAGATACCCATCGGTGTCATCCGTGTCCTCACAGAACATGGCAAAGCTGTCATATGTGAGTCAGGGTGCCCGACTGGCCCAGGACCTCTGACTTCCAGAGGATGATCGAGACCTCGATCAGATAGTTGCCCAAGCAGTCAGGGGCTGGAGCATGGTGACTCACTCAGCTTCCCAGGTCTTCCAGCACATGCTGGATGCTCACCTGTGCTGCGGGAAGCCCCCCCGAAGCCTCTGTCGATTCATTGCTGGATTTGGTGGCAATTCCTGTAGTTCAGAAGGGCCCGGAACCACCTCGGGACTGGTCAGTGCCTCGGCTCTAACCTCTGAGCACTGTGCCTTTTAAGTTACCAGGTCGGCGACCAACTGCTTCTTGTCGGGGTTCTCGGTAGGAACTCCATACTCCTCAAACTGGAGTGCGATCCGGTCCTTGGTCCAGGACCCATACTTGGCCGACATCCTTGTAGTCTTGTCTGTACGTCGACTAAGCTACAGGGAATGGTAAGGGGTGTGTGTCTGAGTACCGGAGCAATTGTAACTCTGAGTTCTGTGGTCTTCAAAATTGAGAGCTTTCTCAGGACAGATATTCCCGGGAAAAATATCGGCCATGAGACTAGCGATCCCACCACTGCCACCAGAAAATAGCCTGTCACGGGCAACCAGAACTAACACACCACTGATCAACTCGCCAGACAGAACTACAGATTTAATAAAAGTGAATTTATTGCAAAATGATAACCACAACTGGCCAACACAAACACATGCACTCAACTGGGGTAACTGAGGCACACCCTACAGGCCTAGGTGCTGGGTTCTCCTTTATGAAGTTTTCCCCGTTATGCTCCCACGTAGTGTCTAGCAGGCACTGCTATCTGAAACCCCAACAGGCACAACAGGAACCCAGGAACTATGACAAACTGGCACTGAAACTGCCTGGGGCCTCCCTCCCCACCTTTTATACCCCGTGGTGACATCATGGATCACATAGTGAGGGTCAATGGCATGTGCCACCAATGTTACTTGGCCCCCTGATTGGTGGGTTAAATGTATCAAAAATAGTTAATTACTTGGTCAATAGGTGGTGCAAGCAGGACTGAATTTAAAAAAATATATATCTAAAAAGAAAAAAAGGATACCTATATAATTAGGCAATTTTTGCTTTTTTTTTTAATCTCTGAAACTAGGGGGATCCGTCCTCCTGCACTTCTTCCCAATCTCCCCCCCCCCCCCCCCCATTTACAGTCCAGCACAAAACCTCCTTGACCAAGGTCATGCTTGTGGCTGAAACATTGTGCTATTAAATCATCGTTTCGGCAAATTGAAATTTGGAGCATGGCTTCCAGTTTGCTGTGAATATATAAAGGGACCATATCTTGCACGGGCATGGAAATCATTGAAGACAATTACTAGTTAAACTTGATCATTTATTGAGATTGGAGGAAACAAAAATGCGATTTACTAAAAAGGTAGGGGAACTCTACAATTAAGGTAGTACAATTCTGGAAATGAACTCCCCATGGAGGCTCACAGGAGACGCAATAGTTATACTGAAGGAGAGATGGATATTGAATTAGAAAGAAAAAACATGAAAATCAATGCATATGCAGAACAATAAAGCACAAAGTAGATTATTAATCCAGTGAGAAATCGGACAGTCTAAAAAGGAATTTTTTAATGTGTTTGCGTCTTCAGAATCAATATAAAGTATATGTTAACCATCCAAAATATCAGTGTTGCTTACAATAAAAATGTAGTATTGATATGATCAATATGTAAAAATTAAATTGAACATCAATGCATGTTTATCATTTTTTAATTTATAACGCTGTTAGCTGAAACACTTGATTTCCTCTATCTACCATCCTCATGCCACTGTGCACTGAGAAGTAACTTGCACAAGAAAAATACACCCTTCATTCCTGCCCTCTATATTAATCCTTTGCCAGAAAGAGGTTGTAGATATAGGAAACTCTTGATTGAAAGCCATACAGAGTCACTATTATTTATTAATTTATTTTTCTACATTTCCAAAGAATCCAATACAAACAAGCATTACTACCCTGGCTTAAGAACGACAAGTATATTATCCTGCATTTTCTTGTGATAAAAGTGGGACTGCTCCATTAGCTGAGCTGCAGAATAGCTGGTAGCAAAGCTGTGTCTCTTATAACCTTTCTGATTTTTTTCAGAGGAAGGGAGCAAAGATTAAAAGTTGCAAATGGTTTTCACTCACTATCATCGTACATTTAAATCAACATGTGTACCTCTTATTTAACCAACATCAAAATACCTCCAAACCATTTATATGTTTAAATCAGGCACGTGTAAATGCAAACCTATTACCCCAATTATTTATTCATTTTGTTTCAAATGAACAATCTCCTTGTAGATTCCTTGAGAACTATAATATTGACAAAGAGACCTGTCAGGGAGCATATCGTTCCAGCCCTTTAGCACTACAGCCACAAATCCAATTAGATATAGAGGGAATTTAGCCTATATGTGTCTTCAATAACAACAAATCCCAGCTGCATGTGGCAAGGTTCTTTCCTTCAGTAAGAAGATTGATTTTTTTTTTACCTTGGAGAATGCCTGAAGAAAATGTGCTTACTTATATTTTGAAAAATGAGAGGAATGACAAGCCATGAGTAGACATTCAGAAAAACTGGTTGTGGGGTGTGGCTGAACACCATGAAAAAGAAAGAAAACGTGTCATCACTTATTCCATTACCACAATATTTAATTCCCTATTGGAATAGGCCGATGCACACAGCACCGTTCATGGTAAAACAAACCAGTGACAATGCATCACAAACAAGTGACACAGACAGGTACTGCAGAGTCATTCAGTGTAGCTCACAAGATAAATATTTTGAAAACAACGTAACAACAACTTTCTTAACCAATGTAATAATCTAGAAACTAAAACAAAGTTCCCTTTATGTTTTTTTTTAATGTTTGTTTTCAGTGGGCATCCTGCAGAAAGAAGACTACAGATGTAGTAAGATTTAATGCCTCTGTGACCGCGGATCAACAGGCTGAAATCTAAGGCCATGTGCCATGGGACCGTGACCCCCGGAAGCAGTAAATATTGCGAACCAGGAGGAATAAAGCAGTGTAAATCGGCCCGGGTCAGACAGTCTGTAATAGCTGCGCAGAAGTCTCTGTGTTTCTTCCTAGGCAGCTCTTGCAGCAATCCAATGTTTTATTATTTTACATTTTCTATACTGTATTGAAGCAGGGTGTCTCCAGAGGTGAACCCCATTAATTTCAACTCCGGGAACCCCCTGCTTCCTGAGATATAGACCTCTATAGGGTGGGCCGGGAGCTGCTCTGGCTGGGGTTTAAAGTTCTCGCACCACCTGAGCACGGCCAGAGTGGCTACCAGCACCACTTACGGAGGTCTGTATCTCCGGAAGCATGGGGTCCCTGGAGCTGAAAATAATAGGGTTCACCTCCGGAGCCGCCCTGCTTCAATACAATATGTATATACACATATATATATATATATATATATATATATATATATATATATATATATATATATATATAAAGCAGAAAATAGCCGTGTTAGTCCAGTTGCGATAGTGCGGAATAAATGAGTTCTTCAGTATTAGGTGTTATATATATTGGATTGCTGTAAGTGCTGCTCAGAGAGACACAAAGAGAGACTGCTTCTCTCTGGGACTCCTCTGCACAGCTCTTACAGACTGGTGGCTGGCTTGGTAGAATTAACACTGTGACAGAAGCGAAAATATTTTTGCAAATGGAGAAGGCATCAAAAGAAGGTCATATATGCATAATGGGGGATTTTAACTATCTGGACATATACTGCAGCAATGAGATTAGCATAACAACGAAAGGAAAAGACAACTACCTGACCAAAGTTATTTAGGAAGCAACCAGGGAAGGAGCATTACTAAATTTGGTAGTATCAAACAATGTAGCAGTGATGACAAATATTCAAGTCAGGAAACATTTGAAAAACAGTGATCATAACAGTCTCATTTTAAATAAATTATGAAAAAAAATATTATATGCATTGAAAAAATACTCAAATTGGCAAAATTGAAAATGAAAAAAGAATTGCAATATCAACAAGATCAACCTAAAAAAGTTCTTTAAGTACCTTAATAACAAAAAAAAATAGAAAAGAAAGAAAAACTAAAATCCTTTCAGTGTGAGATGGACAAGCAAATAATTGGAGATAAGGAAAAAGCAGAGGTATTAAACAAATTATTTGCCTCTGTATTTACCAGGGAAGAATCAATTGCAAAAATAGTGTTACAAGAGGAAGCCACAACCTTTATATTAACGAACAATTGGTTAACTGAGGAAGAAGTGCATAAGAGGCTTGATAAAATTAAAGTAAATAAAGCACCTGGCCTCGATGGCATGCACCCAAGAGTTTTTGAAGAGCTAAGTTCAGTAATAGCAAAACCATTACATTAAATATTCAAGGACTCCATTTCCACAGGCTGAGTACCACAAGATTGGCGTAAAGCAGATGTGGTGCCTATATTTAAAAAGGGAGCTACTGTATATATATCACAACCGGGGAAATATAGACCTGTAAGCTTAGCAAAACAGAAAGTGATAAATCGGGCGCTCCCACAGAAAATAAGTGCAAGGGCGAGAGGGCCGGTCCCATCATGGACGAGATCGGATTCCCCTATCCCTCCCCCACCCACCTACTCCCTCCAAATTAATGATAGCGTGGAGGGGATGGGGGGTGAAATCTGATATGGAAGTGGGCGGGTCTGGAAATTTTAAATGGGAGTAATTATACTGTCCCACAATGTAAGGGGCCTTAATAACCAGGGAAGAGACAGTTTGCGATGGCAGAATATCGCAGAATGAGGGCGGATGTGGTAGTGCTGCAGGAAACCCATTTCAGCACAAAAAGTCAACCCAAATTTATGGATAAACATTTTAGACAATTCTACGTATCTTCATCTAACGAAAAGAACAAGGGAGTAGCAATACTCCTACATAACAAATTTCTTTTTAAAGTAGATAAGATAAAGAAGGATAGAGAAGAAATATACTTAATACTGATAGGAACAATACATAGCCAACCATTCACTTTAGCTACCATATACGCTCCATACGAGCATAGTCCTTCATTCTTCACGTCAGTATTTAGGATCTTTAACAAAGTGACAATAGGTAGTTTGATTTTGGCATGGGACTTTAACGTTGTACTGAATCCCAAGCTAGATAGATCAGGCCCGGTTAGGAACGATAATTGAGACAACCCACCGACGCTAATTTCAGGTCTACGAGAAAATCACATAGTAGATATTTGGAGAGAACTCCATCCCCTGGACAGACTACACATTCTACTCGCACCCACACTCAACCTACACTGGCGACACACTTTATTCGAGCTCGGCTAGTCCCACAAATTCAGGTATACCCGGGTGTATTGAGGTTTGTGACTGTTTTCTGCCCGAGTGCATTGAGGTATTTTCCAGGCAGGGATTGAAGCATTTTATTCCCGCTGGCTGCAATACTGCACAGTATATATATATATATACTGCATTACAATTCATGAATTTATGCCATCTGGTAGACACGCGAAGCATTGCAGCCTATTAAATCCTAATCATAATCATTTAACAGATCAGCCGCCCGTCAGCCAGGCATGAACCCAGGCTGGGAAGGCAAACGCAACGGGGCTTGTCAGAGGTGAGGAGCGGCGCATTCCAGGTATCTGCCAGGTACAAACTGGGTATTTGCTCGAATAAAGTGTGTCGGTGCAGTACAGCAGAATCGATTACTTCTTTATATCAAGCAGACTGGTCCCAAAGATCTCCCATGCTGGGATCCATGATATTTCAGATCATGCACCAATAGAGCTAAGGTGCACCCAATTTAACCTAGACAGGCCGGGAGCAAATTGGAAACTCATTGAGTCTATGTTGAAAATCCCCGAGATATGTCAAACCATAAACGACGACATAGATCAATTCTTTAATCTAAACAAAGGCTCAGTGGACTCCCAAATGACACTAAGGGAAGCCCATAAGGCAACATTGCGTGGTTCCCTCATCAGCTTAGCGGCTAAAAGAAAAAGAGAGAGAGATGCAAAAATTGTGCTACTTCAAGACAAGTTAAATGACTTGTCGGGAAAGCACAAGAAGGGGGAGGTTATTTGGCACCGCAGGGACACCGTAGCAGTGGAAATTCTGTGGTGACGTCAGCGGAGGAGTTGATCGAGCGTTCTCCGGCAGCAATTCTACACGGAGCATAGAAGTTGATCCTCCCTCAGCAGCTGGCGTATTTCACCCCATGGCGAGCTGTTGATCCGGCGGAAAAGACCCTAAAACCAATGCACATGTCCTATTCACTTCTGGTGAGTAGGATTCCAATTTTTATCAAGGCGGAGCAAGTTCCAAGATCAATTGGTCAAGTGCAGAGGCACATTAAAGTTTTAGTGTAATACATTGTATTTTTATATTGTTCATATTATTGTGTATTAAATTGCTCTTTTTATTCGTAATCCTAGTTGTCCCTGGGTAATGCACTATTGCAGGCTATCTGCATGTTTTGTCTTTTGAGAAGAATCCTGTTCCCAATCTACATCCTTGCCTCAGCACCACAGGAGGTTGCTTTTTCCACAAGAAAAGGGCCAACCCAATTATCTTGCAACAAATAAAAGGTGTAAAAATTCAATTAACTCTACTGCTAACCTCCCAGGTGGATAATTCTCTGAGTTGGTCAAAAAGGCAATTTTTTGAAAAGACAAACAGGCCAGATACTCTGCTAGTGAATAAACTGCGAAATAGACGTCCAAATTACAATATTAAGGCGATAAGGTTGAAATCTGGAACTACTATGGCCAATCCAAAAATAGTAGAGGAATTTAAAACTTCTATGAAGAATTATACAACAGTGAAAAAGTGGCGCACAATAACAACACATCACGAGCTAAAGTATGAAGGAATTCCTGACAAGCTCAGAACTACCAGGTTTGAGAGAGTATGAAAGGGAGGTGTTACTGTAGGTGGGGACTTTACCCTTGAGGAATTAACACAAGTGATTGAGGATTTAAAGCCATCCAAAGCCCATGGCCCGGACGGTTTCTCGAATTTGTATTACAAAGAATATGTAAAGCTACTGAACCCTTATCTCCTTAGAATGTTTAATACGGTGCTAGCAGGGGCCTCTTTCCCGGAACACATGCTCCAGGCGTTTATATCACTAATCTTCAAACAAGGAAAAGATCCCCTAGACTCTAAGAGCTACAGGTCAATATCGCTTATAAACACAGACATCAAAATTTACTCTAAACTAATGGGCAACAGATTAAGTCGTATCCTGCCCAGACTAATACACCCAGATCAAGTCGGATTTATTAAAGATAGACAAGCGGCTGACAACACACGACAAATTATTGACTGATAGAAATAGCCAATACAAAAAAAATACAGGTTATGGTGTTGAGTCTGGATGCAGAAAATGCGTTTGACAGGATAGACTGGGCATATCTAAGAGAAACGCTTGGAGCGTTTGGTTTCGGGAAAAAGATGACGAATGCGATCATGTCACTGTACTCGAACCCTGCCGCTAGAGTTATTCACCAGGGCTTTAGCTCTGATCCCCTCCGGATCAAAAGCGGCACGAGACAGGGATGCCCCCTCTCGCTGCTGTTATTATTACTGGAATTGACACTAGAAATCAAACGCATAAGGTCGCCTTATACGTGGACTATGTCCTCATTGTGCTATCTAATCCGCTCACTTGTCTCTCAAACTTATTCAACCTATTAGGGAAATTTAACAAATGATCAGGGTTTAAAATTAATCAATCTAAATCAGAGGCACTAAATATAAATTTACCAAAACCAACTGGGAAACTAATCGAGATTCATTTCAATTTTAACTGGCAGCGCAATGCTATAAAATATTTAGGAATCCAGATCACCAAAAATTACGGGTTCATTTACAAGGCAAATTTCCCAAAACTCATACTGTTCCTAAGAGGGGATCTAAGAACATGGTCATCCCACAACATCTCGTGGATTGGAAATCTTTGTATTGTCAAAATGAATCTCCTTCCACGGATACTATATCTGTTTCAGACTCTACCAGTGCCACTGAGACTGAAAGATATAGACTATCTGCAATCTGAGATATACAAATTCATTTGGGGAGGTAAGAAAGCAAGAATTAGGAAACAGACTCTCTTGAAGCAAACATCAGAAGGTGGGCTGGCGGTACCTTGCCTGTTATATTATAAAGCGGTGCAATTATGCCAAATACAGTATCCCAATGGCAGACAGAGCCTGCATTGAAAAGATGGGTAGCATTGGAGAAAGACGTTTGCTCCCCATTAGAGCTGAAAATCCTAATCTGGATCCCAAAATCAGCTCGGATAGCTTTGAAATCGCCATTATCCTCAATGACCAACTCACTATCAATTTGGGAGAGTTCCAAATTTAAATGTGCTCTAACCAACAGGAACTCTTTAATGACCCCTATCTGGGGAAACCCAGAGTTTGCTCCAGGTGTGCATGGAACGGACTTCTCAATTTGGAAACAAAAAGGTCTGACTAGACTTAAAGATCTGGAGGGGAATAATAAGATTAAAACTTTTGAGCAAATTAGATCAGATAAAAATATACCTCATTCAGAATTCTTTAGATACCTCCAGATCAGAGCATTCTATAATAATTATACCCCTCGTCCCTCATTGAATAATTTCGAAAATCTCTGTCTTATTGAGACTGATACCTGGGGACATACATCGCAAATGTATAGAGAAGTGATCAGTTCTAGTCTTAAGGTATCACAATAATTAGGATACATGACACAATGGGAGACAGATCGGGGAGAGATCCTAGACGCCGAAGAATGGACAAAGATCGCTACAGCAGCGGCCAAGAGCTCGATGTGCACGACATTAAAGGAGAACGCATATACTGCAAGGTTCTAATGAGATGGTATCTCACCCCACTTAAATTATCGAAATTTCTGGCAGGGTACTCCCCATTGTGTCCTAGACAATGTGGAGAGAGTGCAGATTTGTTGCACATGCTGTGGTCTTGTCCTCGGATTGCCCCCGTATGGGAGAATATTAGAGACTGGCTACAGAGGATTCTTGACCTCACTATCCCACAAGACCCATGGCTTTTTCTTCTGAATAGACCACAGCCGGGCCTAGTCAAAGCAGAATTTAAATTGGTTGCTCATTTTGCAACAGCAACGAGGTGCGAGATTACAGCATTATGGAAACAGAATAAAATTCCATCAATTCTCACGATCAGGAACAGGACTTGGTTCGTATGCCAGATGGAAAAGCTGACAAATTTGGTCAATGACACCGGCAAAAATTTCCTAAAAGTCTGGACGCCCTGGTTGGCTCAGACGGACATCCCAGGGGTAGAGAAAACCTTGATCTGGCTTTAATAGATGCAAATGCATTCTAGTTTGACAGTAATGCCAGAGTGAAGGTCGCAAATGAGGTAGCATTAGTCACAGGTGTGTAGGAAAGGAGCCAAAGCAAGGTTTGGTCGCAAACATGAGACTAGGCTGGGTAAGTCCAGTGGCAACACTGAACCCCCCCCTCCCAATTACTTTTTTTCTGGATACACGTACATTTATTCCTTTTTGGAATTAAAAGAAACACATTCAATATTGGTATGGAAATGAACTGTAGTAATGGATGTATGTTATATACTTGTGTAGCCCTGATTGGTTTTTGGGCTATAGGTCTGCTCTCCTCCTGGCAGTAAAGCCTAGTAAGGGTAGGTTTGCCAGGAGTAATCATGGGTTTTCCCCACTCATAGCAGTGCTTTGAGTCAGGGAACGTAGTGTAATCAGGCCTTGTGTCCAATCAGAGGCACAGGGGTGGTTCCTACTGGACTGGTACTTAAGGCACTGCATTTCCTGTATTTAGCCAGTCTGTCTCTACCGTGATAGAGGCTGGTTTACCCTAACCAAGCTGTCAGGGCTCTGGCAGTTTGAGGCCCTCCCTTAGGGGAGCAGAGGGAAACCGTTTCCTCATCCCACCAGGGGATAAGGGAAGAGCTAGGACCGCTCCTGGTGCCCTTTGGCTGGGAGTGAGTCCAGGGACATTCTGAGGGTGAACAACCTCCAAGCTGCTATCAACTTCTGCTGCTGAATACAGAGAGAAATAAAGGACACTGTGTTTTATTATACCTCCTGTCTGAGAGGGAAGTCTATTGGGAGGAGGGGAAAGAGATTCTTCTGCAGAGACTTCTCCCCATACACCTGAGAGCTGCACAAGATGGAGGCGCTGCACCTGTGAGTACTATTCGGGCAAGACCCCAGAAGCCTGTCCTGTCATTCCCCTTTACCATCAGGTGGGAGACCTAGGGCCCTCTGTTACCAGCAGGTATGCACCACACTATGCCATGTAACCAGAGTGAGTTTCCCAGAGAGAGGCCCGAGGTGAGATTGGGTGGGGGAAACAGGGTTACACTTGTTTTACATTGAAAACCAATGAAAATCAAAGTTATAAAAAATAATAAAGCACCTTTTTGTTTTATAAAAGTTCCTGGCGCTTTTTTTCTCCATACTCTCATCCACACCCAACCTGCACCTACCCAGTACCTTGGAAAGGCCTGAGACTGGGCATTGCCATTGTACAAAACTAATCTGATGTGACCTCCTCTAGAGATGGGTAAGGGGGGTTACACACACACAGCCTGGGCTGCAAGGTCTATTCATAACTCTGTGCCAAAGACATACTTGAAAACGAGAGGTAACTCTCAATGTATTACTTCCTGGTAAAACATTTTATAAATAAATAAATTCACTTACAGCTTAGTGTCTTTCTAGAAGGAAGCTATCCTATTCCCACCTGAGAAATTAGAAAAAGTGTTTGTGTCTTTGAAAGGGGAGTACAAGCATTGAAAGGTCTCTCTTCAGAAGCAATGGGCAACATTGGGCCCCAATTACATAAAAGGTACAAATCAGTCCAGCCCAGTACAGGATGAATGAAGAAAATGTACCAACAAAATGATCCATGTATTTCTTATCTGCAAGCTATTTCAGGGCATGTATTCCCATGCATTGCTGACACACCAATATTCAATGGGTTAATATAGACCACAAAATCTATTTGGAAAAAAGTAAGATAGATATACGGCAAATAAAGTAAACATAAGGGAAATTAAACGCTCAAAAACATAATCTATGGCAAATTTATAAACTACCTTGACACCATGGATAGAATGCCAGTGAATGCAAACCAGTCAGTGCAAATTAAAGATAAATCAGAAAATGTAATGAACAAAACAATTATTTTAATGTCTTGAGTTATTAGTGTGCGTCAATGAACAATATTGGACCCTCTATCATTTAACACAGACGCTCATAGTCTTCTCCATGAATGAAACTGAGGAAAAGACCAATTAAACTACACCATTTGTAAATGAAAACGTCAGCAGGCCAAACGGTGTATTGATTTATTTTACATCCATGTATAAGTACAGTAGATTATAGATTTTTACCTAACACAGGAAACACGTGACACCAACATATTAAGTAATCGTACGGTCCTGACTTACAAATTCTATTATGACTCTTAGCGGTTCCTGCCTGTGGGTTTATGTTTCATAGCACATTTCCTATAGACCACTCAGGGACTATTTGAGACATATCAAAGGTTAACTGATGACAAAAAATGCTACATTACAGATGGAAATGCCATTACTTGTGTATACTTAGCAGAAAACAAAGCGGAATGAGAAAAGGATACATACACTGTAAGATACACTTTATATATGTGGTGGTGATCAATTCATTTTCATAAAATGTTAATATCTTTTAAATCATAAATGAAATCAAAATATAAATGAAATCAAAGTGTATAAATAGAGTGCAGGATGAACGGGCCCCAAGACTCCAGCCACTACCGAGGCCTTTGCTGAGCAGGGGATCCTTTGTTGATCGAGAAAGGGTACTAGTTTCGCTAGGAGCAACCCTGGAAGTTATGGGGCAGTTAGTCAGCCGGACACCAGACCCCCTATCAGCAGCCCTGCCAAGATATTCAGACACAAATTGGGACACCTAGCTCTAAACATTCTTTGCAGATACTCAGCTAAGATGAAAAAACTGCTATACAGGAAACTCAGAAACCAAAACGATTGCTGCCATCTACACGTAATATACACTGAAAGGCCATCATGTAAATAGTTAACCATGCTGGGATTTCCTATTGTATACAAGCATGTATGATATTGCACTGTCCTTGTGTATCTGCGCACTACATTGTATATTTACATTGATCATATGGAACAAAAAGAAAAACTTTTGTAAATGACAAGGAAGGGTCACGCAGCAAGCTAGCAAGATGATTTGGTGGTTGCAGGTCTTGATGGCAACTCCAAAAGCTTCTAATCAAAGTTACTGAGTAACTGGGACAGAATAGCACTTTAATTGTATTGAAGTTATGTCAACTACTGCCCATTGAAACATACGGTAAATCTAAAGACCACAAACCACAGGTGCTTAAATCACCATGGAAACCTTTGGTGCAGGATTCTTTCATTCTCCCTTTCGAGATAATAGATATCTGAAACCATCCAAACATTTTACAATTTACTGTACAGTTTTTCCAATCTTAATAACTTGACTAACACAGCAGCAGCAATTAGTTTGAGATCTATTTAAAGCACTAATATAGCAGACAAAAAATATATGTGCAATGAAAGTGTAATATTTTAGGCCTAAATTTAAAGAAACTCCTCTTGAAACGTGAGATTCTATTCAAGAACTACAATCTATCAAACCAGATAAGAAGTTGCATTATGGCAAGGAAATCTTAGCTCAAAATGTAAAATCACAATTTGAGTCTAACGTTATTTATACTTCCATTGCGAGACCATTGAAAATCAGCATACTGTACAGTAATACTAAACAATGCTTGAATGTTATTGTCCACAGCAAAGGCAGATTGGGCTCAACTGCTTTGAAAGAAATGATTGTGAACATGTACGTTGCTTCAGTGTTTAACGATGGCTGCTATAGCTATTTTATTTTGCCCAACAAGTATTTTTGGGCAGAGCAGACACATCTTTGCATAGTGAATGAGAATGAAGAGGGTGGCGCCCTAGGATGTATATAAATAGATGATCACTTTTTCAGTCTGTTCAATGAGAAAGTATTCTGGAAGTTTAGATTCTGGACTATATTTAATAAACTGTGCTATGCCATAAGACACAATGCAGCATTTACTTGAATGGGTTGTAAGGTATCTTCCAGCGCCAGAAGGTGTATATGTCACAGCACTGCTTAGTCAATACATTTGGGTCCTAATCACAGAAATCTTGCCGCTGCAGAATTCCAAGTCAAACAAAAACTATACCTCTACAAATGAACTATTAGAGTGCCCTTATGACATACCTTGCAGTCTAGGGGCCCTGATGACATCAAGGAAATCGTATGTGAGTGATTACTGCATGTTTTCTAAGGGGAGATCGCATTCACTCGAGTGCTGACGGTTTTACGGCATTGAAAAAGTTAAAGTTTATATTACAACTTGTACTGTATGTATGAGGAAATATAGATTTCTTCACTTAGGCAGAGATAATTGGAAATGGCCCCTATTCAATAAACCCATTGAGCTTTCGAATGGCCATGCATATTTGGCTTTTCGATCATTTCATTGTTTGTGCAATGTCACATGTCCTTGATCTGCTCCTGAAGTCCTCCTTTTATGTTCTGGTGAGAAAATAAGAGGATAAGGATGAAATCTGTGGGCTTGACCAGATGCAACCACGATACAAGTGGCTGTATATCCATATTGGCTACAGCACAATGGCCATGTGGGTACCCATCACTTAAACAGCTGAGTGTCATTGGAAGGTTAAGCAGCTATCCCCTGCCACAACATTATTTAAAATCAACAAAAAAGCTTGTGTGGTGAACTGAGGAGTTCAATTTAGGTGTGTGTGTGTGTGTGTGTGTGTGTGTGTGTGTGTGTGTGTGTGTGTGTGTGTGTGTGTGTGTGTCCCCTCCAACCTCCCTCCAAATAACTTAGGCAGAGACACTTGTGCTAAAAAAAAAAAAAAAGGAAAAAAAAAAGCACACCGAGGTACCCTGGGAGATATGCTAATGGTTATGCAAAGTCTATTTAAATGAATGACATCCTACACTTCCTAAAAGGATTTCCATAACAACTATATTGAGTTGCCAAGCCTTCGACAGCTAGTGACCGGAATGGTGTACTAGCATCAGACTCGACAGGATTAGAACCCACAATCACTGCTTTTCAGCAGCTCTAGCAGTGTGAGATATACCAGCTGCTGGGTAGCACCACTGTCACTGTCTATTGACATATCTCAAAGGGATATCTATTTTGTTGAACCATGATAAGAATTGTAATCTTGAAAGAACTTCAAGTGCAAAGTAATATGTACTGAGGCCAGGTGAGATGAAATAAAACACAGGATTTCCGACACAAGTAAAAGAATAAGGTGAAGCAAAGCAAATAAAGCAGATGCAGAGAGAAAAGTAATATAACAAAGTGATCTGGTGAGTTGAGTTAGTACTTCTAATCTTACAACGGATAAAGACAGTGGGCCTTATTTAAGCACTGTTCTGACCTAAGAACATAATGGAGAGTAAAGTGTCTTTCCATGCCAGGTGTTTCATGGCCGAATAATGCTTATTAGATATGATATTAGATATGATTCTCTATCCCAGAAGAGGGTTAAATGCTCTCTCATCCAGTGAGAAAAAGAGCTCAAATGTATGCTGCATAGTGGTGCTAGCCATCAGCTGGTTTAGTTCACACTGCTAGAGCTGCAGTCCAGAATCATGGAGGTTGTGTGGGTTCAACTTCTGATCCTGTAGGGTCTGACACATATCCCATTCCTCACAGGGTGCCTTAGACCAGGGGTGCGCAAACTTTTTGCCTTGCGCCCCCCTGCTTGCTCTCTCCCACTGCTCGTGCCCCCCTTACCTGGTCTGAAGTGTCATTTGACGTTGCGTTGCTGAAGCCGACTGAGTCACGGTAAGTAAAGTTGCAGAGGCCTCGCGTGGTCCCCAAGCATTTAATTTAAATGACCTGGGGAAGAGCGCAGGGCCTCTGTAACTCCGCACCCCCCAAAAAAAATCTTGGGCGTGCCCCCCACTTTGCGCACCCATGCCTTAGACTTGTCAACTCCATAACACTTTGTGCGCTCTGGTCTGGCTGCGGTAAGCCAATGAAATTACTTCCTGCAGTTTGTAGAGTTTTATTTATTTTAACTTAAATTCAGTATGTGTCTGGCAGATGGCACAATTAATATTTTTGTCCCTGGCTGTGGTAGGCTATTAAATGGCGCAAGCACATAAAAAAGCAATCCAAAGCACTGTGGTTTTTTTTCTTCTTTTTTTTTAATACAGGATTGAAGCAGGGGGTCCTCAGAGCTGAAATTTATGGGGTTCAGCTCCGGAGACCCCCTGCTTCAATCTGGTATTAAAAAAATAAAATAAAAAAAACAGCTTGGATTGCCTCTTTAACAGTACAAATAATGTTTTACACCCAATTTTTCATCATGTTATTTGTCTGTTATAGGGTTAACTGTTGCATCATGCAACTTTTCTTAAGGGAAATGAAAATTATTTTAAACCGTAGCTCCCTTTGTGTATATTTGCCTTATAGCACCACGTCACTCACAGCATACAGGCATACCCCGCTTTAACATACGCAATGGGACCGGAGCATGTATGTAAAGTGAAAATGTACTTAAAGTGAAGCACTACCTTTTTTCCACTTTACAATGCATGTACTGTACTGCAAACATCATATATGTGCATAACTGATGTAATAACGCATTTGTAACCAAAATAAATACAGTAAGCTTTATTGAAATAAAATCTTTAATGTCAGCTGATTTTTCTTATGTGCTGACAGATACAACATGGATGAATGGAAAATTATTTTAAAAATATGTAGGAAGGATGAAGGAGAGGGCATATCTTCTACTGTACAGTGTTTTTACTGAAAGGGCATGAAGGTGAGGTGCATTTATTTGACTGACTGATATATTTTTGGGACTTATTTTTTGTGAATTTGGTGAAAACAGTACAGTACAATGCTGTGCTTGCTTAGGCTGTGCGTATAGTGCCCGCGACCGGCGACGTCACCCATCCCCGCTAGCGAAAGTTATATTTCGCTTTGCGGCGGCATCGCAGACTCCCGGACATTTGATTTGTTCAGGGGCTGTCACATGAGGTGACAGCCCTTGAAAATCAAATATTCCCGGCTTCCAAAGTCCGCTCCGTCGCATTGCCGCTCTCGCGCTTACTATAAGCGCACGCGGCGGCAATGTGTTTGTTTTTGGGCGGCATCGCCGGCACTATACGCACGGCCTTACTCAGGTCCTTGATCAGCTTGGCTTACACGCACGCACTCCCTCAGTCACGCACGCACTCCCTCAGTCACACAATCTCTCACGCACTCCCTCAGTCACGCACGCACTCCCTCAGTCACACAATCTCTCACGCACTCCCTCAGTCACACAATCTCTCACGCACTCCCTCAGTCACACAATCTCTCACGCACTCCCTCAGTCACACAATCTCTCACGCACTCCCTCAGTCACACA
Organism: Ascaphus truei; assembly: GCF_040206685.1. Taxonomy (NCBI): domain Eukaryota; kingdom Metazoa; phylum Chordata; class Amphibia; order Anura; family Ascaphidae; genus Ascaphus; species Ascaphus truei. Next base: position 197,996,722 of record NC_134484.1, on the reverse strand, counting down.
ATCTCTCACGCACTCCCTCAGTCACACAATCTCTCACGCACTCCCTCAGTCACACAATCTCTCACGCACTCCCTCAGTCACACAATCTCTCACGCACTCCCTCAGTCACACAATCTCTCACGCACTCCCTCAGTCACACAATCTCTCACGCACTAAAAAAAGAAAAAACACAAAAGCGCACCAAGATTGAGATATGATATGTATTGACAACAAATAAAGATAATAATATGCACTTACATATATAAAAACTTTAATGGTCCAGATCACGATCGTCACTTCTATTGGTAGGGCAACAAATGGGATGAAGAGGGGGGTAATCTCAGTCTTCAGGAACAAGCCCCGCGCGCTGGGGCTGTATTCAGAGGTTGCGCTGCGTCTCTGCTTCACACGCTTGTCGGCGTGATGATCTGCGTAGTGCGCATGCGCGGCAAATGAGGCCCCCTATAGTAGTCCCGGAAGTGCCCGCCCGTTTTCCGTTTCGATCGATTGATCCGTTCTCTTGTAAACGATCGGCGAAGATTCAGCTCGGGGGTTCACTAAATAGCTGTCAGTGCAGCAGAAGAGGCTCTCACGCACTCCCTCAGTCACACAATCACGCACGCACTCCCTCAGTCACACAATCTCTCACGCACTCCCTCAGTCACACAATCACGCACGCACTCCCTCAGTCACACAATCACGCACGCACTCCCTCAGTCACACAATCACGCACGCACACGCACTTAGTCACGCACACGCACTAAGTCACGCAGACGCACTCAGTCACGCACACGCAGACACACACGCAGACACACACGCAGACACACACTCAGACAGACACACTCAGACACACACACACACACTCAGACAGACACACTCAGACACACACACTCAGACACACACACTCAGACAGACACACTCAGACAGACACACACACTCAGACAGACACACACACTCAGACAGACAGACAGACACACACACTCAGACAGACAGACAGACACACACACTCAGACAGACACACACTCAGACAGACACACACAGACACACACAGACAGACACACACACACTCAGACAAACACACACACTCAGACAAACACACACACACACACACAGACACACACACACAAGCACAGAATGCAGTAGAAGAGAACCTCCTCCTCCCCCGTAGCCTGTAACTCACATGCAAAGTTCCGTTCTGCTACAGCAGCCTAGAGCGAGCTCTGAGGAGGGAGGAGGGAGGAGGAGAACGGAGGGAGAAAAGCCAGGAGCTGTAGTGCGGGCGGAATCACTGCTATAGCAGCTGATTGATGGCGCGCCCGATCTCCCCCTTCCCCCTGCCATCTGGCCCGTTCCCCGTTACCCTTTAACTGCACTCCCACTCAGTTAGGGACCACAATGAAGGAGGTTGCTGTATTGGAGGTGCGCACGCACGCCGCCCCCTGGTGTCCGTACTCGCGAAGCATGTGTACGTACACAGGGGTATGGTGTAACTAAAAAAAAATGTACGTACTTGCGAGTGTACGTAAAGTGGGTGTATGTAAAACGGGGTATGCCTGTACTAATGTTTTGAGCTCTACTTCTCCTTCAATGCTAGTACCTGAGGCTCCATACCCTGGCTTCCTTTAGAACAGGGGTGGGGAACCTTTTTTCTGCCAAGGGCCATTTTGATATTTCTAAAATCATTCGAGGGCCATACAAAATTATCAACTTAAAAATTAGCCTGCTATATTTGGTCAAACATTTAATGAACTCACCACTAATGTGATGGCTGGAACTGCTTCTCTTTGGATGACTGACTGACTCTTGGGTGGTGGGTGACTATGACTGACTGCGGATTGGTGTCTGTGCACACGCAAATGCACGCACACGCGCACACACACACAGACATCGGGGTAGGGAAATCAGACTCTCAGACCCACTCTCTCGCTCAGACTCTCAGACCCACTCTCTCGCTCAGACTCTCAGACCCACTCTCTCGCTCAGGCTCTCAGACCCACTCTCTCTCAGACCCACTCTCTCTC